>NW_027115086.1:316116-377798 GCF_000696795.3 Halyomorpha halys
TTGGGATTGAAGTTGAGGATAATGGGATGTAGGTTGCGATTGTGGCAGGGCCTTCCTCATACATTTAAAGTTCTAAGCTAGAGGAGTTATTTGTATTTAATATAAATAGGTATATTTAAATGATGATTTCAAATATTTACTGGCGAGGTTTCTGCAAAAAATATTAATACATATTGCACTAGCATATCAAAAATGATACAACAAAAAACGAGGTTACTAACAAGAGTGCACTAGTATACTAAAAAGAGAGAGGATATAACTTTGCCTAAAGATGATGAGATTTCTTGACAAACAGTAGTGTCGTACAGTCGGGATTTGCTGGACAGATTTTTGTTGACCCCTGTTATTTCTGCCATATGGGAGAGGGAGGTTATCTACAGATTACCACCCTAATTTAGCAATGCTGGGAGGGTCAAGATTCCATTTCGTGGGGTTGCCATAACCTAATACAAAATATTAGATACGAACAGGTGCCTCTACAGTTAAATGTTGTTAAGGCAACGACTCAGCTCCCTCGGCAACAAACAGCTGGTTGTACAATCAACTATCTGCTCATACGCGATAACTAACAACTATATAATATGTGTTGACAGTGAACTATCGCACCTAATGACCTCATAATACTAAGTTAATATATAACTGTAGATTTGTATGTTTCCTGTTTATTATTTTTAGTTTTTGACACTCGTTCACTAGGTTTACCTTTTTGAAATTAAGATTTTTCTTCTTCTTTTATTTATTAAATAAACGGCTATAAATATATTAATTTAATAATTAACTTAGAAATTAGAAACGTTAGATTTGAAATTTTTTTCATAATAAGGATGAATGTGAACCCATGATTATGGGTGGATTTATTTAAAACGTTAATTTGTGTATTTATTGTATTTTTACCGTTAAACTATTTATCAGCTAAATGCATTATATCAATTAAATGCAAAAGTTATCAATTTTTGGAAATTTCGATCCTGTAACTATGTTGCAGTCTATAGGCTACTGAAATTATATTCAAAAAAGCTCTGAGAAATTCTTAGTTATAGTAACTAATGGTGCAAACTGAAATAAAATAGAACTAAAATCATTTTTTTTTTTCTATTTGGTAAGATACTGACAATTTTTAAAATCATTTTTTATTTTTAATAATAATATTTCTAATTAACATTTAGCCTTCTAATTGTCAGAACCAGCAGCTGTTATTTAAAATGTTTTCACTGATGAGATGTACCTACTGTATTTTTTTTTATTTTAAGAACAAATGAATTCGGTAGACGAATTTATTTTAACTTTTGGAATATGCAAATTATCATTTTTGATGAAATACACCCATGTAGATAATATATTAAAATAACTATAATAAGATTAAATTATTTGAGTTTCAGGAAAATTTAAAATAAGTTTACAATCCTTATTTTTTTTTAATAATAAACCCTCTCCTGGCTTTAATTATCCAATAAAACTTCTTTAAACCCTCTAAATGAATTATTTAAGGCATTATATTAATAATAAACTGGCCAATCCGTACGTAGGTTGTCTCTGACATTTCCCAAGAACAATGGAATATTCATTTGATGGATCACGCAATATCAACGATCAAACCTTTGAAGTTTCAAAAAATCCTGGACTGCGAATAAATGTTTATTAATCACAATCAATTGATTAATTGAAAACTATTAATTAATTCTATGTTTTATGCAATACATAAAATATTAATACTTATAGACAATGAAAGAGGAAGCTGAAGAAGGCAGTGCGTGGCAGACAGGGGGATAACTGGAGAGCAGGCAGTTAGGTGCAATTACTGCAGGTGGTCTACAGCTAAATATCTTCTCCGGTGATGGAGAGTGCCAACACCTTCGGCCAGGGAAGCCAAAAGAAACCCTTTTATCTCTTTGGCAATTAGCCGGGTGTCTCTTCACCTCTTAGGAATGCGAATTCTTCCTCGTCAATACGATTTATTTGAGAAGCTGAAGATCCCAACATGCTTTTGTGTCCCGCGCTAAATGGACGATATGACGTTAGTTAGAACACGAAAGGAATGTGTAGTTATGACTGTTTCTTGTCTATGAAAACACATTACTAACTACCAAAATTTTTAAAATGCTATACTTCCTTTACGGTTTTAATAAATTATAAATAAATCTATATTTAGATGATAACCGTTTCTTGGCTTGAGGCATAGCGTGCATTGTGTGTATTAAGCCTCTTGTCAACTAGGAGCAGAAAGCTGCGAATTGCAAAACAACTAATTCGTCCATCATCCATTATCTCAGTATTGGTCCGGATTCGTATTGGACAAGATGGTTATTCGGAACGGTCTGGAAGATGATGAGTTTTTCGTTTTGGAATTATAACCTTTGATTTATCAGGCACAGGCGAAATCAACGAAGACGGAAAATGTGGGTGAATCACACTCATCACATTCACGCAAAAAAGAACGAGTTCCGTAAATTTTCTTAATTGTGGTAACATCATTAAATTGACGATGCCCACCGCTTCTTCTATGCTAGAATGAGAAAGGACACTTTTTGACATTTCTCTTAAATTAAATTTTCACAGTCTATTTGTCACTCTCTTTTTCGCACTCGTTAGCAGAACGGGATCGGTTCGCAATTCACCTGTCCGGACGAACAATACGGGCCTAATAGACGCCGTCCCTTAGCCAGCCACGTGCTTATGTTATCCAGTAATATCCAGTTATATTATGTATGTTAATCCAGATTTATTTTTTTCCATACACCTATTCATTCATAAATTATGAATGAATTCCTTAGTTCCAGAGCAAGTATGAAAAGTTGCTTGGACAGGTTTTTATTGTTTTTGGACTCCATTGGGTCAAAAAAAGTTCTGTAAATTTTGATATCACTGGTCATGAAGGACTTTCGTTAAACCTCTTTTAAATGTTTTCATTGAAACAACATATAATTTACCTAGTCCCTTATTTCGTGTTGAGTAGAATAAAAAAAGTATACAGAAACAAATCTTCAGTGATAGAGATTAAAACAGTTGAAGTACAATCTATTCTAAAACAAATTATAAATCTCTATTCTTCATTTTTTCTTCTTTAGCTATTCATAAAATTCTTTAATATTTTGTATTTTTCCATTATTTTGCCAACTATTGGGAACTGTTTATTTTTTATTTTAAAAAAAATTAATTGAAGCTAGTTTAGAGGAAGGTTTTTTAAAAATTCGTTATTTTTATACTATTTTGATGAGGATGCGACGTAGCTGATATAAAATAACATTCAACTTTACATCCACAATGCGAGTTTAATCATAAAGTCTTTTCTGGAAAACTAAAAAAGTTGAAAAATCGATTCTATTAAGTGGCACTACCGGTCAGTCTATTTTATCGAAAAAGCTGCCACGTTCCTGGTATATACTCGCCTTAAATATGGAATTTCTGTTTCGTACGTCTTATCTGACCACTAACACACTGACCATTTTGCGAGACTCGGTCATTTGGACCCACGGGACCTCAAAACGTGTATTCTCGCCGAAAACTCGAGTTCGAAATTTTTCACGATCGAATTTACTTTACCTTACTATACATTACTTCATATGGGAAAGTGATAGTAAAAAAAGCAAAGCTCTATTTCCATGTATTTTATAGAAATATGTCTCATGATTAATTAGGTTTACTTTTTTTTTTTTAATGAAATTCGGTATCACTATACAGTATTTGTACTAGATTGGTCTTATGGGATATAAACAACAATGAAAATTTTGGTCTCAAAAAAACATTATTCTATTTATAAGTCCCACTTTTCAGCCATCCTCAAGGACAATCTTAATACAATTTTGGAACCACAGCATTTAAAAAACAACTTCCTGCAGGTCACATTGGTCAAACAACTTCAAGGCTATTCTGACCAGGTCAATCCAACAAATTATCCTAATTAGGCAATTTTCACAATACAATAACAATTAAAATTATTTATCACAGTCAGCTTCTTTTTTAAAAATTTATTACAACAATTGACGAGTGATCATTTTTTTTTACCTTTTTTGTATTAAGATTGTCCATGAGGATGGCCGAAACGTCAGACTTATTAATTGATTAAAAATGTTTGTGACTAAATCGATAAAATCTTATTTATTTAAACAATATTAATCAGTCTGAAGAAAGTGTTAAGATTAAAAATAAATTAAAAATATTTTAAAAATAAAAAAACAGATATAATATTAAAACAAAATTGCTTACCAAATTTTACCTTTTTCTTTTAGATTTCCCTTAACATTTAATTATTGTTTATTTATCATATTAAAAAAAGATTTTACATGTCAAAACAGTGACACCACTTGTTACGTAAGGATTAAAACTATCAATTATAAGTCATATAATAATCTGAAGAAATTTAGGTGATTCGAAATTATTACAACAAAGTAATGGTACTAATCATACCATCATACCAAGGATTTTTCTTTTCTTATCGTATCCTCCTGTGGAAATACAAATAATAATTAAGTTCAAAATACATGTGTATGAAAGAAATGTTTCCTTCTATTACCCAAATGTATTTTAAGGGGTATAGGTGTGTCCCCTGTGTGCAGAGAGTCGCAGGCGCCAATTGCGAATTAGTGATATGGTGAGCGGGGAGGCGCCGCTTTGCTGGTGGTGTCATCATACCAAGGATTTAAAAGTTTAATCCTATTTTAATATTTTAATAGGGATTAAAACTATTAGATGTACGAGATGGTATAAAAAATTGGAATATTAAATTATTTTATAGAAAACTATATATTAGTACGATTATTCAGAGGAAATTTTATAGGTGTCAATATGCCTTCTTGTGATTGCGGGCGTATTTATAGTTGTCACTAAGACTTTGTGATAATCAAATAGCAATTTTATTGAAACATAAATCTTGTTTAGTGAACATTAGCATTTTCATTACGTGGTTTTGGATTTCTCTTGTGAATGGTTTAATACTACGTAAGATTTATGTCACACTATAAAATATCTAATGACACATAAAGAATCTCTTGGGGACATTAAAATTTATAGAATCCTGCCAATGTTCGCCATGAATTAATTCCAAACTTCTATGTTTTACCTTGGTCGAGGTATACGATATAGTTTGAATCAGCAATGCAGATTCGTATGCAGAGAGGTAATTGATATTACATTACTAGTACTGTCAGATACGACTATTACCTCAGATGCTAGGCCAGGGGTCACGAGATATAAGTAAAAGATATAGATAGATAGTGAAAGAGTGCGTTATTGACGTGCTGCGGTGTCCATTTCTGGACGGAGTAGGCGGTACTTTACAGAATGTACGTTCAAATGATAAGCTAACATCAAGGTTAAAGATCTCTATGGATACCAGGAACAGAGTTGTCGGAATGTTTACTGTTGGAATATTTACGCAGTATAATTGAACTACAAATTTATTCAAGCCCAAAGTTCCCTATTGAACTCCAATAAGCCTTTGAATTGGTCCGAACACTTATCCAAATGCTTGACAAATTTTCAGATCGAAGTATCTCTTTACAAAAACTATGCTAAATATTTTTCCAATATTTTCTCTTGCCCCGCAGAACTGAAGTAAATCGAAAAAAAAAATTGTTATGTTGTGTAGACGTTGAAAAAAGGACAGGGTAAGTGAAAATAAAAAAAGAAAGAAAAGAAAACGCATACAAAATGAGCTCTATTTTTTCCTGATATTTTAAGATGCTTTACCGAATTTATGAACACGTGTGGGTTTTAAGGACCCTATCGCCTTTTTTGTGAACATACAGCAATTTTGACCCTATTTTATTCGCTGGCGAGTGCCAAACCGTCCTTTCTCCTTTTTCTTTTAGCCCATTATTCTACTTTCGCCGGTTCATCTTAAATTTTTTTTCAGATCAAATTACGCTACCACTCGCCTTCATATGATCACGAGGAAACAAAAACTTATACACTGATTCTTCTAAGACCGTGTGTCCGATTTCCTCTTATGTAACCGTAAGGAAGATTTAAGTGTCTGGCTAGGATGACAATCAACTACCAGCTTTTTCCTCCAATTAGGGAATTCAACTTTACAGAAGCTGGATGTCCCTAGGAGGTTGTGGTCTCCTGACCTTAGTGCTGATATAATAAGAATAATTAATTATCTGCCACAATAGATATCGAACTCAGGCTCCAAAAATTAGGATGAGTCATTACGACTCATTACCCAGTTAGCTACCTCCCTGACATGAAATTACCGACATAGACCAGTATCAGCTAATTCTTATTGTATAATAAAAGCATTTGTCGAAATATTAATGTAATCTAATTTAAATTAACTGATCAATTAAAATAAATAATAAATCTAAATAACAAATGTTTGATTATTACATTACAGACCAGGAAAGGAGCATACCATGAAGAAAGACTAGGTAGAGATAGAAAGTGAATTTGATTCTGTATGGTTTTGCTACAATTAATATATTTGAGATAAAATCTGATAACTCTTCAGGCTCAATACTCTGTTGTTCCAATTTCATTATGTTGTTCGATATAAGATAATTTTTATTTTTCAAACACTATTCTACTTGTTATTGGCAAATGTTCTTAAGGTATGATAAGCCCGAGCCTAATTCTGGAAATTTTTGGGGAGGCGGGGAGTTTAAAAATCTCCACTAATTATTTTTAATGGTATGATATTTATCCTGGAGGGATCTTAACCCTTTCATCATATGTCAACCAACACTTGTTATTAGCGATTGTTTTGAAGCTATGAAAGGCTATCACGGATGGCGGGTGTCGAAGGTTCTTGCCGATTTCCAGTTTTACAATATTGCTCAACATGAGTAAATTTTTTTCTTATTTTTTCCTCCTTTTTTTTTTTTATTTATTTATTGATATTTACAACTGTACATAAAATACATCAAGTAAATTTGAAGTAATATCATAATGGTATGGTACATGTATGTAGAGAAACTACCCGTTGGTAGCACTCTAAAAACATTTTTACAATATAAGGTCTCGAGGCCATCTTATTTTCAGACGCCTCGAAGGATTGTCTGGAATAAAAGAGGAAGCAAGATTAGAAACTAATGGGTTTGAGTTGTTAGGGAGTTTATAATGGAAGGATTGATATCTGGTTCGGGCTAGATCGGTTACAAATAGAACATTAAGGTCTTTATGGATGATTTTATTTGAGACAAAGTAGGGAGCATTTAGGATTTTACGAAGGATTTTGGTTTGCAATGATTGAATACGAGAGGAATTCGAAGGTATAGTGGAGCCCCAAAGCTCAACTCCGTTTTTCCAAATAGGCCTTATAATTGTCATGTAAATCAGTCATTTGTTATGAATTGGAAGTTTGGACCGCTTGTCTAGTAAGTGCTGTAATAGTCGAAATTGACGTGCAGTTTTCTGTCTTTTCAGTCTTGTGTGAGGATTCCAAGTTAGTCGTTTGTCCAGATGTAGTCCAAGGTAGCGGATCTGTTCTACAGGGGTAAGGGCAACATTATTGAAGTATACTGTAGGGCAGTCAGTAGTAAATGCTTTAAAAATAAGATAAGCCAATGTCAACGACATCTATGTTTACTATAAATGCTCACAATTTTTATTTGACTATTCCTAAAATTTTGGGAGTGGGTAACTCAGTGGTAAAGCTCTACTAACTCTCGAAACTCGGGTTTTAATCCACCTGTGTCAGATAATTATTTATTCTGTAACTGTAGCCGTGAGTTAACCCTGTGGAATCGGGAGACCTGGGTTCACCCAGCCGTATAAAGTATGTGGCCTTATCAAGGTAAAAATATGGCAGTCGAGCGTCGTTCTAACCAAATCACCTCATTGTATAACCATTGGCTTACTAACAGTACTTCTTTACAAAGTACTGCACCCCTAACCCAACCTGGGTTCGAATCGTAATAATTTAGAATTCTTCTTCCTCTGACAAATTTATAAAATAGGTGATTTTTTTTTTCTATCATCAGTATAATACATTTTTTTTTAACTTAATAAAGGAAACATTCTTAACACTTATTCTCAAATGAACCTGATTTATAATAGATGAATGAATAAGTTCATCTCAGATTCTTTAGTTAGCAATTTCTAGCCGACTTTAATTTAGCTTACCTCCTCATCAAATCATATTGGAAACTACTTGTCTTATCTTGGCTAGAGCAATAGATCACTTATAATCGTGGCATAAAGTAGAGCGCGTTCAGTGCCAACATTCCTTATTCCTCTCTTTCCCTAAGGATGCTAACTAGAGCTGACAGCGCTATCTAGGCCCTGTGTCGGCAGATACGCAGAGGGACGAGCTCATGTCCGCTAACAGGTGGTTGTGTAGATCTGCCTTCCAGATATGATACCATGTCCGCTCCAGCGCCTATAAGGCAGGGGCTGTCGTGTAAGCGTCTTCTTTGTCTTATCTTCCAGGGTCTCTCCACCGGAACGGTGTTCCATACTTAATGTTGCATAGAAAGCACAAACTGCTCTACCTAGGAATACCTAATGCCCCTCTGTGCTCTGCTTCGGCACGGCTATATTTAGAACTTGGTCTTTACCCATGAAAAGAGGAATTTTCGATATTTCAAAACACTTTCTAGAACTATGTGAAAGATCAGTTGGTTAGAAAATTGGCATATAAGGAATAGCATACACCTAAAATCTCATATTATTTCCTACCAATATTATCATATGCTTGAAGTAGTCCAAATATGGGCACAAAATCTGCTAATAAAATTTTAATTTTTAAACATCTCCGATTCCCCAAGAGCGAGTGAAAGTGGCGGATATTTGTCGGGTGAAACGGGTAATTTCAATGCTGAGTGCGTATTTTTGATTGGGAGAATCTGTAGTACTGTATATAACCATCATGAATGTATATCTTCGAAAGTGGGACTTGAAAATTTTAGTTGTTAGAGAAACCACCCTAATATCTGATATTAAGTCCACTTTTCACTCCCAGATTCTGAACTGTAAATAAAACCTAAAAACGATTTATTAACATAATAAAAAATGAAGTGTTTGCTCAGATGAGGACATTAGGACCGGTTAACTGTTAAAAAGAGGAAGGTAGTTAGGAAGAGGAAAACATTTCTCAAGTTTTCGAACAATTGTAAAAAGAAAATTATAAAAAATACATGAAAAATATTTTATAGGATGTTGATTAATTTTTTTTTTTTTTCCGGCCGAAGACTCCCATTGAAGTCGTGTACATCCTATCCATGGTGAGTGGTCAAGTTTTTCATTTTGTGGGACCGCCACTTAATGAAACAAGTAAACGGCCCAGGCCGAATTCGGACCGGCGCTGCCCGCAGGTCTGAGATTGATAGACCTGGGCCTATCCACCTGAGCTACGGGTGGCCTAGTACAGTTAATACTTGGTTAGCGTTATTGATACTATTACAAGAGGTTAGGACAGTTATTATTAGGGTAGCTTACTAGATATTGGGACAATAATTATTAGGTTAGAGATATTACTACTATTACTAGATATTGGGACAGTAATTATTAGGTTAGAGATATTACTACTATTACTAGATATTAGGAGTGTTTTCAGTCAAGATTAGGGCTTCTTGAGAGTGGCACAAAAGTTTGATTTCGGATCTCTTATTTACTTTAAAATCTAAAATCTACTTCCAGAACAACAATTTTTTCCTACAAAAAAAAACTATTAAAATCATTAAAACATATTTAAAACTTGAAGAGAAGGAGTATATATATATTGCTTTATTAAAAATGATAATAATCGTACCTATTTCTAAAACCGATAGTTCCACCATTACTAAATTTTGGAGCTACAAATTTCTGATACTAAACGAAAAAAATAGTTTTTGAAAATTTAATGCATGCAACTCCAAACTTTTTCAGGATAGGGAGGTTATTATATCTTTTTTCTTTTGCAGTAAACCATTCAATTGTTACTTTTTGTTGCCATATTACGTAATGTTGATGAAATTCAAATCAGAGAAACCTGACAAACATTTCATTCTTTAAATAACCTAGAATTATACAGTTTTTCCACAATTGTAAAAATGTCACATGCCCGCTTCAATTATATCCGACATCGAACGGTTATTAACTCCGGAGTGGGCGATAAATTAGCAAGTCATAAATCAAACCGACGAATATTTCTTTCTTTTAGCCTGGCTTTCTTGAGAGAGTGGATCTGGCCAAAAATAGAAAGAGTAATGGATGTTCCCTCGAATGGTTCCTCACTCTTATAATTCATTCCTGCCGATATCCAGCGATAGCATTTAGTCTGGACCATGGGCTCGATGCAAATTCGCCAGGTGGCCTCTCCTATTTGGGTGAGTCCATTTGTATCGGTATATTACGACCCTTTTAATGAGGAGAGGATAAGTTAAGAGGAGCTGCCAAAAAGTGATGCTGTCGAAATATTTCTGGAAGGTGGGGTTCCTTCGGTGAGCTATCTGTAGTGACCTCAGGTAACTGTCTCTCCTCCTTCGGATAGATAAGCCCTCCTACATTAAATCAGTTCCTCTACCGAAAAGTAGATATTGGCCGTGGACCACACCAGAGCCTCCCTTTTAAAAAATGCTGCACAACATACCCATTCTATATAGTCTTGACTGAGAATAGGAAAGTTTTTATTCAGTTGTTATTTATTTTCTAGCTATAAAATATATTAATATTTTCACTATTGGTACGTTGAACGTTCAACGTGGTTGAATCTCCAAGTTTATTAAAAATTATTAGTTTATTGTTACTTTGTTGCCTATTATTGCTTTGTCATAACTCTACTTTAGTGAAGATGCAGATGTAATTAATTATATAAAACTCCGGTGGTTGGATAGGATAAAGCTCTTTTGTTAAGGTTTGGTTACCACTCCAGCTCTGTAAGTTTCACCACTACTTTGCCTTGCGAAAGTTTGCAGGCCGTGACATCGTGATGAGGAGGAACGCACCTGATGCAGAACATTGTCATGAATCATTGTGTGCCTGACCCAGCAAAAGACAAGGTCCTTCTTTCTCTCAGCAGAAATTGTAGAATTTTACCATGTATGCTACTTTTTGTTTTTTACTGTTTCGTTATTTCTAAAGTTTTTACCCATAGTTTTGCGATGATTTTATTTCATAAATTTAATAAATTATTTTACAAAGTTCTGACATCAAATGACCAGAAAAAGAAATCATAAGTTTATAAGTTTTTATATTTTTCAGTTCACACTGGATATTTTTGAAACTAAAATTTAACTTGCTTAAGAAAAAAAAAAAAAAAAATACGGAAGCATTACAGTAATCCAATTTTTCTTTATAGAAATTATTCTTTTGTGAACAAGCCCTTTCTCGAGATAATTAAGGAGATTACTATTGTGATGAACATATATATAATCCTTTTCTTTAGAAAAAAAACATTAATTGGAAACTAGAAGTATTCTCGTTATAACTCTTTAACAAAATGTATTCCTACTTTAAAATAAGGGCAGAGTATTGGAATCGAAATACCAACAAGGGTTACGAAAAATTCAAAAAGCGACCCAAATTTTTTTAGATTTCAAAAGCTGAATTATTATTAAGCCTTTGAGCTCCCCCTAGTCAAAGATATGAAGCAGTTTTGGAATATATAAAAAAATATTTTCTACATTTAAACATATATAATTGAAGTATCGATTGAAATAGGTAATAGTAGTAATTGAGGAAAATTGATCGAAAAATATGTTGATTGAAATGAAGAAAACAAAGTAAAAAAGGTGTATTTCTTTTAATATATATCCGGTTAGATAGGATATCATTTAAGTTTGAAAAAAAGTGATTTCAACAAATTAGATACAGTTTTCACTATATTGTGGATAATTCTTTTATATGAATTATTTCTCATAGTTATTCTAATTATTAATTTAACTATAAAAAAAAAATGAAAGTTTATGTTGGAATGTTTATTCTTTAAACGCATATGAAATAACAGCTCGAGTAATTTAAATCCGTTCTTCTCTTATTTTGGCATTAATTTCGTCTGTCATACAAAAATCTATCAGAAATCGTTACTAATTAAATAAGTTACTTATTTTTTCTTCTTTAGTTTTCAACTAAGATATCCATTTCTTATAAATCTAAACTTATTTTAGGTTTATATTTAGGTAAAAAATAATTTACAATCCAGATTCAAGTTCAAAATATGTCCTAAAATATTTTACTTTGCCTTTTTAACTAGCAATGACAATGAAACGTTTGCCGGCATTCAAGGATAAAAACTTTTTATTTTACGAACAGTAAATAAAATTATTTATTATTTGAATATTCTTTATTTCTATATTTTAGTATTTTACAGATCCTTCCGGAACGATTTCGAAAAAGCATCTTATACATGCAAGACGTTGATCGCCCTGGTAGAATACGTTGTCGACTCTAAATTTCTTGTAAGGCAGCTGTTTCATAGGTATTTCCAGTTCGAATGGAAATTTCTTCACTTTCCAGGAGTTCTGAAAATGTTAGTAAATATAAAATTAGTTGTTTAATCCAGTCAGTGTTTCAGAAAGATGTCAAACTACTTCTACATAGGATTTTAGTTAAGTAAAGGAAGTTGGTCATGGATAAAAATTAAGCAATAGTTTCAAAAATTGAATCACATTGAAGGCCTTCATCATAGCTGTTGTGATTGGTAAATGAGTACATGATGATAATTCATCCACCAATCACTGCAGCCCTGATCAATACCTACAATGTGTGTTGAAACGGGAGTGTGCTACTGAAGATTACCTAAGGCTACATTAAAACTGCTGCTAGATTTTATCAACAAACTTTTGTTCCTTTATGGATATAAATAATTTTATCCAGGACATAATTATTTCTCTTCTTATTTTTTTCTTATAGCCAGATTACATAAATCTGGCATCATTTTTTCGTTTAAATGGAAACAATGCTCATGTAATAAAAATAAATAAATAAATTACTGGTTTAACTGGACATCCACTGATTCCTATAGATTTGTAAAACTTCTGATAAGACTTAGGAAAATATGTTTTCATCCCCTCGCAAACTGAACCGACTGGAAACTTCATTATTCTTGGACTGTAAGCGCCATCCTTAAAACTTGCGATTTCAGCCACCATCTGAAATTAGAAAATAAAATTATCTCCCATAATCTGCAATAGCTAAGACTCTCTTGTTCTCATTGAAATGTGTACCTTATAGAGATTGTAAATTCAGAATATTAGATAGATTATAAAAGTAGTGAATACATTTAAATGATAAAAAATAAATTATATGAATTATAGTGATCATAAGAAGATAGATAAATAGCTCAATTTCATCAATTTAGAAAAGAAACAAAACTCTAGAACAAATGTAGAAGTTCAAAGTGGCGAATATATATGGTAGTAGATATATGTTTGTAATTATAAAAACATTTTAACATTTTAGAGGGGTTTTAGTGTTTGTTCATTTAAGTTAAAGGTCTTTGGATGCTTAATTAGATTTTTTTTTTATAACTGGAAAATATACATTTTCATGAAATTTTGCAACCATTATTTTTTAATTATTTATGTTTTTACATAAAAATTAATTTTGTTTTCTATCTTATTAAAAAAAAAATAATAGCCTCATATTTTACACATATCACATACTTTATTTATTATAGATTCCTTATTATTCTATCTAGCATTATACTTATATAGCATCTTATATTAATGGAATAAAATCTATTTATTGACTGCTATTTTTTTAAAAAATCTAATGATATTTATCTATTTACTTAAGTATTCAAAATATTAAACAATTAATACTGGTATAAAATGCATACTTACTGTTATGTTATCATCAATGGTAATTTTAGATGATGCATCCAGAGAAACAACTATATTACGTTTGTCGGCCATCTTGACTTGTATGTTGTCCAGCATTATATCCCTATTACCTTCATCTTCACATTTCGCGACCTCATGAAAGTCTATATCGAAAGGTCCCCAACTTTTCTGAAACCAATATATATCATGGGTCAGTGAGGGGTATAGTAGGAGCAAAAGTTTAGTACAGAATTGGTATGGATGTATACGATTGCAAAACAAAAGGAAGAGGTTGCTGAAGTAAATTTTATGAAGTGTTTCATCAATAAAATTCAACAATATTTAACGGAACTGGATGTGTAAAATTCCAAAATTGAAGTAGGTGAGTTGCTATCCGGGTTTGTTGGCAGTAGGTGGGCTTGTATATGACATCATAACTAAAATGCAAATAATTTCATTTGCAGAATATGTTCAGAATTTCTAATTGACCTTTCTGCATATTACTGAGATGTTATAATTTTTTTTTTTTCTTAGGAGTACTAATTGTTTCCAAAAGGTCTCTACGACCCATTTAATACGGACATGTCCCGGTTTACCCAACCCCTGCCTTGGAGTATTTCCTTTTTCGACCTAACAAGCATGTTTTCTTTCCAACATAAAGCTCTTGTGAAGATGGCGGCTCGATAAAGTGCAGGCTACCTACATGGTCTTCCCAGGGGCCTCAAGGGAATGATATTTGTAGAATTGTGTTCTGTTTAAAATTTAAATCATAAACTATGTTTTGTATTTCGAATTGCCATTTCTCTGTAGGATGCAGAAAGGAAGCCAACTGTGATAACTGCAAAGATTAAACATCTGTTGGTTATTTGAGTGACTAGAAAGTTAATTTTATCGTCGGTGTAGTGCCAAATTGGAGTGTCTGATAATCATGGTTATTAAATAAAATTGCTTCGCTTTATGGCTATAGATTTAAAGTAGCAACTTACTTCTGAATTTGATGTAATAATAATATTATTATTCATATATTCTGAGACAATTACCTTTAAAATAATATCAGAGCCATTGAAAATGGGCTTTGGTGCTTTAGAGTAAAATACAGAAATTTAAAAAAAAATATGTATAATAATGAAACATAAAATATTACTCCTAATAATTTATTTGAAGAGAAATGTTTAGATGAATAATATTGTTATTCAATAATGTTTTGTATTAAATGTAAAATAAAAGTAAAAATAAACGGGAAATAAATAAAATAAAACTACCTATCGTAATATAAATCCTTAAGTACTAAACGTCAATAAGATAAAGTGAAAAAGAAAAAAAACTTAAATAAACATAATTAACAAGAAAAAGCAATGAATACAATTTACGTTAATTGGTCAGTTTATATGCTTAATTAATAATATCACATAATCAGCTTAAAACCAGTTTAAAATGTAACAATACCTAAAAAAGCTAAATTTAGGGATATTCCATTTTGGCTTTTGCCCTTACAAAATACCATGTGCCATTACTAAGTGAATTTATGATTTCATATATGTTCAGAATTACCATTATACCATACTGATGATAATTATGTAGTAGTCACTCTTTAGGGCTCATTGATTCTTAAATTTGATTATTAATTTCTGAAGTGTTTAATGTAATAGTTAAATCGAATATTCTATTAAATTATTTTTAACGAACACTAATGATTTTTTAATTACTTTTTCCAAGTATAGTTTTAATTTACGTCTTGCTAATGTGCACCGACGTTCCGTGCATGTCGAAGGTTAAGGATTAAGACTTTCTCTATTGTCTCAAATATGCTGGGTGCCCATGGTTTAGTCATAATCCATCCATGATTTTTAAAATTTTGGCATGTAGTCTATCTTTTTTTTTAAATCTTAAAATTTCAGAGTTAGGTGCTCAGGAGGATAGCTGGAAAATTAACAATAACCTCAAATGATATGGTCTATATGCCAAATGTTATCACCCAGCGACAATAAAATCAATATTGTTGAGGTTAAGAAGAGGTGAACCTTTATTTCCCAATTCACCCAACTCAATATAGTCAATTAGTAATGTTATTATTGTAATATAATCCTCATGTACAAGCAGTAGTGTGTAGAATAGCTTCTTATATACACCCATGAAGGATGGTAAAGACTTTTCAGTACTGGCGAAATATAATAATAATTTGATATGAACATGCAATATAGATTGTTACTTTTAATTGTCATCAGGTATACATATTTGATGATTATGTACTGATAAAAATTAATTCATGAAAGGAAGATGGCCGAAACCATTATAATAAACTATTTATTAGGAGGCAAATAGCAGGGCTTTTTCAGAGCTATAAAAGATAAAAACAACTTAAATAATGTAACAAAGTGTGAGAATAGATAACAAATATAAAAGTAAACTGAGGTATGGCTAAAAATGTTTTAAAATATATAAAAGTGAACAAAGTAAACTAAAGAAAATAAAAATAAGATGTACAGTGAAACCACAAAAAAAAGTTTTAGATAATTAAGAAAAATGGAAATAATTACAAATAATAACAGCAGATAAAAAAAAAGAAATATAAAATTACAGTAAGACGAATAGACGGAAAATAAGATTAAAATAAAGGTCAAGAAAAAAAGGAGAATAATGAACAAATAGATTCCTTTTTTCTTGAACAGAGTGAGCGAGGAACTTGTGGAATGAAGCATTGGAAACAAATATTTGGCCAGGTTGAACATGATTCTGGTTTTATCATTACCCTAGAAACATCTGTGTCCTGTTTTACCACATAATACAAAGTGATACTATTATTCTTTTATTAGAAGATTGGTTGACTCTTGGTAAACATTGGCTCATAATAAATAGTTTACTATGATAATAATCTATGATAATAATCTATGACAATAATCTATGATAATAATCTATGATAATAATCTATCTTAATATGATCATAATCACTATTTGAGTTATTTTGGCCCCACCCTCACCATCTTCCTTTTATTATTCTTTTGTTTATACTTGGTACAATTTGGCCGAAATCGTACAAAGCTGACTAGTAATTTTTAAGTCCCATAATGTCTCTAATAGTCGTTCCCATTGTAAAACATCAAGTATTGTTGGGATAGGAACAACACATTAGACCAAAAAGAATTATGGCGCCTTTACTTAGTAGTTTGTATAGTTTTATTTAATAACTGATACTTTAAGCTTAATTAGAGCCGCCCGTAGTTCAATTGGTTAGGCCCAGTCTTACTAATTTGAGATTAGTGGCGGTACCGGTTAGAATCCGGCCTGGGGCGTTAACTTTTTTTCATTGAGTGGTGGTCCCAAAAAATAAAAAACTTGACCCCCAACCATTGGTAGGCAGTATAGGACTCCAATGGAAGTTGGCCGAAAAAAAAGAAAAATGTTTAATTATTAAACGGGAATCATTATCCAATGTTTTTGTGATTTTTATTATATATTTGCTCCATATTGCTCACTAGCGGTGCAATAAAGAAAAAATAAGTACTTGAAAATTACGGGTTTTTTGATTCAACTAAAAAAGATTACTGTTTCATTAGTGGCACAACTTAAAAAATAATTTTTCTTTTGCATTGGAAATATTGTAAGATAAGATATAGTCCCCAGAAGAGAAATAGCTCTGTGTATGGGCACTATTTTATCTTTGGAATACGCCTGATATAAAAAAAAACAAAAACAAATAGATTTAGTTGTATATAACTTTAAAACAGAAAAATTATATTACTTCTAATTTATTCAATGATTTCATAGGATTGAGCACTTACTTGCTCCGGCATCGCCCAAGATGCTACAATACAAAGAGCGCCGCAGAGTGTCCACAGTCCGTCCATGGTAGCCAATGTGGTACCCAGGAATGACCCAGGTATAAATCGAATGCCCTATCTCGACCGACGATCTCGATTATTCAGCGCTAATGCTAGCCACGAAGGCCTCCGTAGTGCAATATAGCTCTATTTCATATTTTTTTTGTTTATTTATTTCCAACCTTAGATAGCTCTCTCTTTCTTCAATCGGTAAATATCTATCGATACTTCCGTAGTTGGGATTAATATGTGTCATTTGTAAGTCTAGGATTATCAAGATATAGGCGATAGTAATCAATGATTTCTTGTCAAGGACAGCGTTTGATATCTCTTTGTAGATTGCTTTTTGATGTCCACTCATCACGTCTGGCATTGAGGAGTAGATTTGAATGAACGCCTGATAGTTTCTCTCATAAATAATTTTGTGGTTATTGTAGCAACGGATAATTGAAAAACTGGAAAGGAAGTAATAAAGTATTGGCTAGAAGCAGTGATTAAGAAATTATCCTTTCCACAAGGCCTATTTGTTACGAAGCAACATATTGATCAACATCGAATCTGGATCGAGATACAAAAAACAAAAATTAAATTTTTGGAAATGTTTATTTTACATGGTCCATATTTCTTATCGTAAAAAAAACATAGTCCGCAGAAACCATCAGGATTTTGCGGAAATTACATCTAGGATTCCTTTTTTCATTGATCTTACCTGCGAAAGATTAGGTTCAAGTTATAGCAAATATAGAGCCTCAACTTTTTTTTTTTTGTTAGCACCCATCCTAAATGAAATTTCCATATCAACCCCTACTGTCCCTCGTTGAGCTTCTTTAGGGAATGCCGTTACTATATTTTGTGAAATCTCCTACTTTCATTAAAATCTTACGTACTCTTTAACTTCCTCAATTATTAATTTCTATCGTACCCTCATTCATCTTCCTGTAGCTATCAGTACATGTGACACGTACTGCATAAAGAAAAGCCGTTTAAAATATTTTACCGTTTTTGTTTATTTAAAATATTTTATTAAACACCAAAAAGGCTTAGCGAACATGAAGGTCCGATACTAACAACTGTGAATAAACAGATTGGTGCGGTTTATAGAAATTCACAAAATAGTGCAGGTTTAATTATAAGGTAGTTTAGGTTAGGACATGTCCCAAACTAAACTAAGTTAAAAAAAAATTAAACTATAGTGCTAGTCGATGTTCCAAGAACTTTTTTCTTTTTTTTCGGTCAAGACTTCCATTGGAGTCCTGTACTGCCTACCTATGGTTGTGGGACCACCACTCAATGAAAAAAAGTCAACGCCCCATGCCGGATTCGAACCGGCACCACCAGCAATCTCAAATTAGTTACTCTTAAAAGCCTAAAAGGAGTTGAATGAGGAATCTATTAGTGTAATGATCAAGAAGGAAAAGAAGTGAAGACAGTACTGCTGATCGATATTTCAAATTATATTAAAAAAGCAAATAATATAATTCAGAGAATAAAGAATAATTAAGGTGAAATTAGTTAATTTTTCGTGGCTAAACTTACATTGATGATTTTCTGCGATTTTTTTCTTTTTACAAACATCCAAACGTCTGGAGCCTAGAAATGAATCTATAAAAAGATAAAAAATCAAAATGTAATATTTATAGTTAAGATGCTGCAGAATAAAACCCAAAAGATAATATTACTATAAGGTAGACAATCGAAAAAAAAAATCGATTGATTCAGAAATCATCTTATGATTTGCTTAAAATAATGCAAAAAAGTTCTAGGTAAAGCATACAGTATTTACTGAACTATGAACATATATTTACAAATAAATATTTGATAAAAAAAATTACTCAATTAGTAGTACATTCAATGTGTATTCATTTCATTAAGAATGGCCTACCTATCGCCAACATGATCAAGGATAAATGCTATATCCTAGTTTTAATATTTCTATACGAAATACAGAAATATGAACGTTTAATACCATATATTAACTTAAACTTGAGCAATAAATGTCTAAGATTTATGTTCTTAATCCGAGGAATAGTTGTGTCGTTTGCTGCCAGTGGGCAAATAAATTATAGGTCTCTGCCGATAATACGTTTTTTTTTCCTTAGGAAAGACCAAAAGGTGCATAACACAGGTCAGCAATGCTGGGCCTTGAAGATGCAAGTGTCTCAATTGGGTACGGTCTGGCCTGGTCCCGGTGCAATAATGTTGTAATCTCTTCAGAGAGCACGTTGAGCAATCCATTGTCTCCAGTTGAACACAAACCAGTAAAAATTTCAGCTCTCAGTGCAGTACTGGTGGACCCAACTTGATACCCTACTCAAGTGTAGGCATTAAATAATTTGTCATATAATTTATTTTTGGCTTATAATTAATTAGTATCGGTAGTTAAATAGGTCTGTAATCGAAAAATAATACTGACTTCGAAAACATCTTTCATTTATGAAACATTTATTCTAAAATAAAAAAGAAACTTTAATCCGCACACTAGAGGCAATAGTAGCTGTAATGATGTTAATATGGGTCGAAACGTACTGAAAAAAATGTTGAAATTGGTTGTATCCCTTATTATTTTAAAGTTATGGTGGTAATTTTTAAGATTTTTTTTTTGCAACTAGGTAATATGGGAAATTTCAAAACCAGAAAAGGAATTTTCTTTAAACAAAATTTAATATCATAAATATTACAAGTAAATTAAGTGAGTTTGTTTTTCACCAGTTTTATGAAACCTGACTACGACACTAAAAAAAAAATTAAAGAAGATTTTCAATTAATTAAAAATTAATATTGACCATGTTAATTTTTAGTTGTTTAAAGAAAATTCCTTTTCGGGTTTTCAGACCTTCCGTAACCCATTATCAAGTAAACAAATATTTCTTTTCTATACTTTTAAAAGTTCTCTTTCTTATTTGAGCAAAAATTGTCGTAAATGAAAGATGTATTCGGTTACAGGATTATTTTTCGATGAAGGACTGTGTAACAAGCCTTATTAGGAAATCAAATTTTCCACGGCAGGACAAAATGAAATTACATGATAAATTATTTAATAGTTATTATAGGCCTTAAGTTTGATCGAAAAGTTGACATAAAAAAAAGTGAAATAAGGGATTAAAAAAGTTTTAAAAAAAGTTACAAGAAGAAGGTTTTTAATTTAACTTGTGTAACTTTTTTTTTTTTTTTTTTTTTTCAATTTTTTACATATCGACCAGGATTTAAAAATGTGATTTTTATACTAAACTTGATAATATTAACAAGATAATAATTTAAAATTTGTGGTTTTTGCCAAAAACTTTGTGACATTATGCAAAATTTCTCGTAGAATTTATGGAATTGAATAATACTGCAAGTAATAAGAAGTTAAATAATCGTGTGTAATACGCATTTCTATAATAAAAATAGAATTAGGATAGATTAAATAAAGTTCATTTAAAGCAATACCATTCATAGTTTTATAAAGAGAGCATTCGATGACAACGTAACAATTAATGGCAATGAATAAGGATTAACTTATAACCATTCAAATAAAAGAAGTTTTCAATTATAAATTCTTTTTTTTTTTCTGAACCGGATACCTGCTTATATTACGAAACAAATAAATTATTCTGATCATATAAGCATTTCCTGTTATTGAAATGCACAGAAAAGAAAATAATTCAGTCATCCAGGAGCGGACTTAGGTTCAAGTTCAGGCGTGGGCGTCTTGGAAAGTCACTCCTGCCCTATATACCAACGTCTTAATTCTTTTGCTGATCGCTGTCTTGTTGAGTAAAGGAGGAATATCGTACCATTTGCCGAAATGTATTCTCGCCTACGTATGCTCATGGGATTATTTATTGGTATATTTTTACAATATATAACCATAATTATTTTTTATTCTTGCAGTAAATTTTGTTTATATTCTAGTTGCCAGACGAAATCATAGTGAGATGAATTTTCTAAATTTACATACAGTCCCAAAATAACACCGTTTTACTTCTTTTTTTTTTTGCCACAATTCACAAAATGATTTCTTTCAGCACTGTTTTGCTGTTGACTTAGACAAATTCATAATCATTGGCGCCCAATAAAGTAATACTGGCTAAAGAAGTCATTTAGAAATCATTAGTTGAAGCTGTAGAGACAGGTTCCTCGATCGATCACAAATGAAAGGCCTGTTCGATTTTTAATGTATTCAATGTGTGGAAGATTTTTTTAAAATTGCAATAAACTACCTCTCATAACTCTATATGTATATATTTTAATTAGATATAAAATATGTCATTATTTTCTTGTTTCACATCCAAAATTGTTTTTAGCTTTGATTCTATAGATCAACTAATGAACTTTCTTCCTTTTATCATACGATATAAATTCATATTTTTAATAATTCGATATACTCGTAAAAACATGGTGTTTTGTCACGTATTCATCAATATATGGCTATTATCATTATCTTTAAAATTAAATTAAATCTGTACCACTTCAACCCATGAAAGGGGTAGGGGTTCAGTACTTTGTAATGAAGTACTGTTCTAGACCAACGGTTGTGCAAGGAGGTGATTTGGTTAGAATCACGCTCGACCACCAGATTTTTTCATAATTAAGGGTGCCCAATTTATGAGGCAAGAGGGCTCCAGCACCCACAGGGTTGACTCAAAGGCTACAATGTAACAGAATACAATATCCTGCCCAGCCGGATTCGATCCCAGGTCCCAATTGTATAACGATTACCTTATCATTTCTTTAACTGATGTATTAAATAAAATGTAAAATATATATTTGTTATTGTACCTCTAGAAACCTTAAAATACGAATTTTTATGGCAAGAGGATAATAAATATTTATTGTTCATAATTTTTCTTTAAGGCGTTATTTTTTTTTTTTTTTATTTTATTTATTTGTTGATATTTACAACTGTATAAAAAAATACAACCAGTAAATTTGATCATAATGACATATGATATGATACAGGATGTAGAGAAACTACCCAGTAGTAGAACTCTAAAACAGTTTACAATATAAGGTCACGAGGCCATCTTCTTTTCAGGCGCCTTGGAGGATTGCCAGGAATGGAAGAGGAAGCAAGGTTAGACACGAGTGGGTTTGGGTGGTTAGGGAGTTTATTATGGAAGGAATAATATCGGGTTCGGGCTAGATCGGTTACATAAGGAACATTTAGGTCTTTATGAATGAGTTTATTTGTGACGTAATAAGGAGCATCAACGATTTTACGTAGGATTTTGGATTGTAACGATTGGATGCGGGAAGAATTTGATGGTTTGGTGGAGCCCCAGAGCTCAATTCCATATGTCCAAATTGGTCTGATTATTGAAGTGTATACTAATTTTTTGTAATGAATGGGAAGTTTAGAGCGTTTGTCAAGTAAGTGAGGCGTTATTAAAATTTTTTTTCGATAGACGCAAAAATAGCGTTATTTCAACACAAGCTTACTAATCTACACACAATTTGGAGACCTAAGTACGTTTGTGAGTGAAAGTTGTATGATTTACGCACAGCACCAGATTTTAAAGATTATTTAAAGAGTCTATGGCCAACGACCGTTTCATATTTGGTGCCAGTTGTAAGGTAAACCCTCAGCTCGTGGTTGGTCCCAATCTTGAAACCGTTGCTGATTGAAACCATCAAACTCTTAATATTTAAAAATTAAGGTTGTGCTGTCAATAACTGTTGGACTTAACCTTTGCACAAGTTGCTAAGTTAACAAATTCACCTTTCCTTGTAAGTTCTACATTAAGCTCGTGAGATTGTCCCTCCTGCAACGTGTGGACTTGGGGATTTTGTGTCGCGTTAATAGATATACAATTTTCTATTTATTATTTTGGGGTGAATTTTATATTTATATAATTATACAAACATGATTCTAATAAATAGGAGAGAAATGCTTTATTCATTCATGCTGCCTAAATACATCGGATTGCTACATTACACAGCATACTTATCAATCCGTGATCGAACATATATAAATTACATATTTTTACTATATGATAAACTATACTATACTATAATAAAATAGAGAGAAAACTTTTTTTCCCCCACAGTTTTCTCTTACAATCAATTTCAGTCTACAGACTAAATACAAATATTTCTATTTATTCCTTTTTTCTTTTCCCTTCTTGCCCATTCCATTTCACAATTTTTATTTCATTTGATCGACAAATTCACCCTCCTGAATTCCTTCTCTCAGATCCTCCCCAGTGACCTGCTAAACAAATTCACTATTAGACAGCGATGTGAGATCAAACCAGAGAAACATTAGTCACAGCAATAGATCAGTTTACAGTAAAAAAAAACAAATAAATACATTTTACCAAAACAAAAATAATACATAGATTTAAAGGAAAATATAATAAAAAGTTGGTTAAGAGAAATAGTTGATTGGATACATAAGTAAAAAAAAAATAAATAAGAATAATAATAACGATAATAAAATAATTTAATGAATAAATAATAATAATAAAAATAAAACACACAAATCGACAGGTCCACCTACTAAAATAAATAAATAAAACAATGAATAATCTAGAGCTAATTCCCATGCAGGTGATGATATATGATCCCCAGGGAGTCCAAAATAATATTTTCCGCCAAGATCGCAATATCCCCAATGCTAACACCTAGTCCTTCTAAGAAGTTCCTTGTTCTATCTGGTATTGTTCCGCGAGATCCAAACCAGAGGCCTCTCACGATATAACAATTATTTTATATGAATCATGATATTATATAATTATATAACATAATTATAGTGGTACGATGGATAAATTACTTTTCAGTTTAACTCCTAGCATTGTTTCGCATGTTTTTTTTTATTTCCAGGCTTACTGTAGCAGGTTGCTTAAAGATCACTCGCTCATAGTTCTCTGTTCAGTTTACAGTGTTAAAGTAATGGCCAGACCTCTTCTGAAGCTGCATTTAAACAATAATTAAGCACCAAACAAGTTATGTTTGAAATAGAAAATGTCGAAGACGTAAAGATGCTAAGTTTCTCTTGCGAGATCCATCAATCATGAAAAGAAATAAAAAATTTTCCATTATACATCGCTAATGTATGTAAAAGAGGCTGGGAGCAGAGGCAGGGGTCGCCTATCATAAATTACCGAGATGAGGATAGTAAGCTGTAGCTCATTAATACAAAGTCGGACATAACAATGACCCAGTGAAATTCCTCAACTACTCTCTCCCTGGTTAATTTGTCTTCTCGAGTTGACCCCTTGGCGTCTCTTCACCTGATGTCTCTATAGCCACTTGACAGCTCTCTCGTCCCTGAAACGGCAGAAACGCATCGTCAATACGTGCATCGTTAATAGCTTTAACCACAGATGCTAGCATTAAAGCAATGCATGTTTCCTACAAATATTATTTTAGAAGAAAAATTAAACCCTTCATACTTCTCTAAACCTTTATTATGATGAACGTTACAAGCAGCTAATTTTAAATAAGATTTGAAAAAATATGAAAAACATATTTACCATATATATTGAACATAATAATATTATGAACATAATAAATTTCCTATTAATAATAATAATCACATGCAATTGCATTTTTAATAACAGAACAAAGTACGCAGCAGTCCAGACTCAACGTTACAATGAATAGGATATATTAAAGGTGATTAGATTTGAGCTGTTGGTCGTAAAACATGGCAACTGACAAAATTAATACTTTTACAATGATACATTCAAAGATGAGGCACTTACTATACCACAATATAAACATTATTCCGTTAAGAATATATATTATCTAAAGTTTTTTATTTAACAAATTAGGAAATCAGCCTTAAAAGAGTTGTTGAGTCCAAAAATTCCAAAACTGAAAAATAAAATTCGGTTACCATGTTTTATGAGCAAGCTCCTAATTTTATTAATTGGACGAAGTTAAATTAAAAATAAATTCACTTTCACAGATAGTAAAATTTAGGACGGTAATGCCATAAAAATCAGATGTTAATATTGATATACCATAAAATATATGATGTAAAAAGAATTTATTAATGATTCATATTTATTATAAGAAAATGAATGGTAAAGGATTTGAAATAGCTATTAATTAGCTACAAAGAATTTAATAATTTTTAAAATGGAAATGGTACACATTTTCTGTATAATAGTTTAATTATGTAGTATTTATATATATGGTGTTTTATTAATGCTAATTTGAATCTGTACATAATTGAATAATAAATATGGCTTATCTGTTATTGTGGGGTTGAAAATGAGCTACCAAGTTCCAATCGTCCATTATGATAAGGGTTTAAAGAATTTGAAGGGTTTGATTGTTTCTTTAAAATAATATTTTTTATATGACCTTATCATGAATCACTTGAAATCAAATTTTGAACGAAAATTTAATTTTAAAATTAAACGAACTGTATTTAAATAATAATAATAGGGTCTAACGATAAAATGGAGTTTTAAAATCCATTAAAGTTTCTTAAAATTTTTCAATGCTTCAACATCAGAACACGAAAATTTGGTATTTGGAACTCAATAACGAGAAATTTGATGGGGAGAGACATTACTTAAGAACAATTGGGAACCATTAGTATCATGAAAATAGTAATTTTTTTATTATAATTTTTATAGTGAAAAATTGTTGTTATTGAAAAAAAGTTATTATTTATCGAATTATACCATCTGTGACAATCAAGGGCAATAAATATTAGATCATTCATTTGTAATATATTTACAGGGCAAAATACTGAAAGAATATATATAGTAACTAAAATGGAAAAGTAACAAATATAATAATAATAAAATAGTAAAGCTGTAAAAATAAGTAAAACAAAATAATAATGATAATAATTAAGTAACAGGAAAATATGTGAAATTCTAAAAATAATTTAAACAAAGATAAAGAAAATAAAAATAAAATAATTCCATCTAACAGTCCGAAAATAGTATTGGATTTATGAAATACCATCGTAATAGGTTAGATTGCTTGCGATGGATAATCTTACTTATTATAATATCATTTTTACTATGCTCTTAATCATACATACATATATCTGTTCAATTGCTTTACCAATCTGACTTTACTCCAAAACTGGCAGTAACCCACAAAATTCAACCTTTCAACGATTCCACAGACTAATCATTGTAATCAGATTAACAAATGTAACTTAAAGAATTCCGAACCGATAAAATTTGAAGCCAAATTGGATTCTTTAAAGTGCAGATGGATGATAAAATAAAAAAAGGAAATAGGATAAGAAAGAGTAAGTAATAAAGATATAACGTACTATGATGTTACGCTTAATTATAACTGGATCAATTATAAAGAATCTAGACAGGACACCTTAATTAACAACCAATAGCTTAGAACTAGATTTTTAATTTTGAAAATATTATCTATCCTCACTAGGAAGCATAATATCGAAGGTAGAGAAACTTTTTATTCATGTAAGAAGTGAAACAATTATAGATTTGTGGCCTCAAAGTTAGTGTTGAGTCTGTCTGTCTGCTGTAATATTCACTACTACCTTTAATCAAATTTTGATGAAATTTTCAGTAACTTTGTGGGTTGGTATTTGGTTAGACATGGTTCCATGTCAATTTTATAAAATTCCATCCACTACTTTGAGCTGTAAGAAAGTTGGAGATTACTGCTACACGATCTTAGAAACCTGTCAACATTGGACTCTTGATAGTTGAACGCACCGTATGCCCAGTATCAAGAGCTACTTATTCTTCTAGTTCGTCTTTCCGAATATTCGATCCCACCTTGGGCCGAACGTCCATAAAAACCTGTAACATCAGCTTAAAAATTATCAAATGTAATAAGTTTATGTAACGATACTTCCACTTCTGTACGTGGATGTATATTTAGGGTATAAAGTTTATTAGTTGATGGAAAATAGACCTGGTGGTGGCCGTAAAAGGGGTACCCAAAATAGCAGAAAAAATATTTATTATACAACAGCGTTTCGCCAAAGTATTTTAAGAGGAAGTATATTCCAAAAAGGCTCCTCTGAATTGGCTTGAAGTTGCAGGAAATTGAGCGATAAGAGTGAAAATGGTCCATTTTTGCACTAATCTCTAAATTTACTCCGTTTTAAAATTGTACTCAGCAATAAATTTAACAGACCCTCTAACCCCTTTAGGTGAATTTCTTTTCTGAAATGAATGGAAGTTTCTCCTACGAAACTACAATGGAGGACCAGACCTTATGTAATGTACCTTTGGTTGTTTAGCTAGTCACAAAGGGCTGGGCGAAAGGTCGGCGTTTCACCTAGGAAGTAGAATCTCTCAGCTTTGGTCGTTTGTTAATAAAGCGATATCCTAGTAGGAGTAGATGTAAGAGGATGAGGTGATAAATTTCCAAATTCGGTAACCTTTAGATTGGGGAGTGTAAATTGCGTTTGGTTTTTTATGTCCGACTTACGCAGAATAAAATATTAATCAGCTACTGAATTTCAACAATATTTTCGGAATTATTTTACATACTCTGTTTATTTTCCAATCATACAAAACATCAAATTTTACGTTTCCAAAATTATCAAAATTTAGTGAAGACAATTTAACTAAGGAGGGAATTACAGTAGTAGTACACATTGCTAATAGTAGTATTCAATTTTTTAACGCTTATATCACTCGAGCATTTGTTAATTGCTAGTTATTTTGAATATCAGCTACTAAAATGGACTTTATTTTTTCCTTAATCCAAACTAAATATCAAAGAGTTAGAACTATAAATTAGTAAACGTTTTTAAATAACTGCAGTCATTGAGAGGCGTTGGCTGCTACCGTAGTTAAAATTTTGTAACTCTTCAACTGTTATTTTCTGTACCTGTCGACTCTAATCGTATGTGGTACTGGGCCGCTAAATTGATGATGAAGAACAAATTTCAATTCTATTCAAATTAAAGTACGCAAGGTATTATAATAAAGTAGAACCTATTTATTCCTGCAAATGCCCTAAATGATTAGAGCCGGTATAGAAGTTTTAATTATTAGTTAAAGAAAATTGACATTGTGTTGTTTGTGTTTTCCAGGTTATTTTAATCATGGTCGATATGTCTTGATCGAACTGGAAGGTATATTTATTATTTTATATGAGAGAAAGTAACTCGTATATATTCAGAAAATCACCAATTCGGGTACAATACTCTTGTGAACTGAATAACAAATTTGTCAAAGATCGAAATCTAAGTAAAAATAAATAATAGCTTCAATTTGTTATTTACAACGAACTCACTCGTTACGACAATTATTTGAGATCAAGGCTACAATTACGAAATATAATGTACACGGTACACGGTAAATATGATATGATGAATATAGTTTGCAATTCTCATTCTAATGTTACAAACAGCAATCATGATGGAGTCCTGTGTTTAAATTATCAACACGCCATGTATGGAATGACTCGGCCGATGAGAGTTTGTATTGAATTGTTTACAATTTGTTGAAAAATAGGTCAGATGCATTTCGCATCGGTAATTAGCCTGAGCGAAACAGCGGAGACAAGAAGTAGCGGGGAGATACAAATAAGAGAGACGTAGCGGAGGCGGTACTGTTAGCTGAAGAGCCGAGTCGAAGGCAATTAGGGATCATTCACGTCACTCCTTGCATATGATTAGGCGGCTCGAGGGCCCTTCAGCTCGGGTCCAGTCATCGCTCGCTCTGCTCTGCTCTACTTACCTCCTCTCCGTCCGAGTCTTGTCTATTTTTTGTGTCTATCACTGTCCGATGTCGGCTAGTATTCCTTTTTCCAGGTCGATGAAAGTTGGTGGGCATGGAATGGATATTCTTAGAATACCTAACTGTTATGATATTGTCTTGATGGACCGAAAAGATTTAAACAATATTAATTTAGTGGACAGTATCACATGCTACAGGGCATTTACATGACGCAGAGGTTATTATCTTGCCCCTAACGCATATATTGAAAACTGTTTTATAAACATACAATTAATTTATTTTAAATATTTCTTAAATCAATTTTTTAAGTTCAGAAATTCTCTGTTCAGACATTATTAAATTAATTTTCCTTAGATATTAATTTAGTTTAAATATTTTATTTAATAATCAGTAAGACGTATGATTAAAACAAGAAATATATAATGTACCAGTAGTAGGTAGTGAAAAAAAGGTCGGCTTTGCATCAATGAGGGAAAAATATTTTTTAATATATTGTTTGGTATAGTAAAAGTAATTTAAAGTCAATTTTGCGTCCTCGAAAAGCCCTAGGAAGAATTTTTTGTAAGAAGCATACAGCTCTTTTTTTTATGTCGAGGTAGTGAGAAGAAAATACCATTGCATCATGAAAGTTTAAAATAAAAGCCGACTGGTTCCATTTTAACGATGAAGTTTTATCATCTTCAGATGGGGAAGAATACTAAAATATGGGGAAGGTAATTGCTAAAATATGTAAGAACATTTGTTTATTATTAATTACTGCATTATTATAGCCAGATTCTCTCCTTAAAAAAAATAAAAGGTTAAATTTCTGAAGAAATAATAAAAATCATTTTAACAAAGGAACCAAACCAATGTTTTTTTTAGCAGTATTTTTTTTTCAGTAGTAACACACTTAGAAATTAAATATTAGATACTCGTGCTGCTGCAGATGTCTATTGTTTTTTATATTACATCCTCAATATCTTTTTTAAATTAATTTAGCTTACCAAAGTTTGGTATACCATTGGAAAGCTAATGGAATGAAGCAGCTTTTTCAGTTCAGTTCAGTGTTCACAAAACTTGAGAGTTGGGTTGTTGTAGAAATTTAGATTTTTAAGGGGAGAAAAAATTTAATCAATCATATTTCGAAAAATGAGATGGAAATGTGAGGTTAGAGACAGTAGAATAAATTTCTGGTAAACTATTCCTCAATAACTGATATTACCTTGTATATTGACTCCTCTTTTTTACGAAGTTTAAAGAATTTCGAAATGACACTTGGTCTTAGTAGTTAGTGTAATTAAAGAGTTACTAACTACTCCAGTCACTAACTAGTCCAAAATAAATTAGGCCAAATCTATGCCCATCTTAAAACATGATTTTTTTAAAACTAGCCTTATAGCACATTTGTAGTATAATGGAAATAATATTGATATTTTAAACTTTATAAATGCTATCGCTTCTAATGTAAAATGATCAATAAGTCAATGAGGGAGGTGTAACCGACCAGTACAGCACGATTTTATTTTAGATAAGATTTTTTTTTTTACAAAATACACAGGGATCCAAAGTTTTTATTTTATACCAGATCGGCCTGGCGGGCCTTATATTGGTATTATAACAGTTACATTTTCTTTAACAATTAATTGTGGGAAGGGGGTATAGTCTCGTATAAATACATCTCTAACTATATACAACGTTATAAATAAAAAAAGATAAAAATAATAATTCTTAATAAGAGAGTAAAGTAAAGCAAAAAACAAAACTAACAATTGCTCTCTAATGAGGAAGGAAAACAACAAAAACAATAAATTGATTTGAAAAAAGAACGAAGAGAAAAAAAATAAAATAGAAGTAATGTCAATAATAGAATTAATAAATATAGAATTTTTATCAGAATGTCCTGTAGCAGCCTGGGCTTCTGTCTTCGGGTTGAAGTTGCAATTCACCGCTCCTTTAACTGGAGTAGAACTTCATGAATCGTTTGCTTATGTAATCCTGTATTGACTCCATTTATAACTCCCGATGCAATTGGCTATTTCTTACAAACCAAGGAGCATCCACTGCAGTTCTTATGACTTTGAAAAGATTGTAATTTTTTCCTTTTTGTAAAGGATGGTTCACTCCAGAGTTTGCAGCCTTACATCAGCAGTGGCCAGAGAATTTTTTTTAAAAACAAGAATAGATGTTTCTGGTTTAAATTTGGATTTTCTATTTAGCATAGTTTATAGCATTGCTAACCTTGCTTAGGTTTGAGTGAGTGACCCAAAGTTAAAATATTTTTGAATACTTAATAATTACTCTGATGTTTTTATTTTAGTATTGTAGAAACTTTTATTATCTTTCAACTGATTAATCGTAATATTCCAGAAGATGTGCAGTTTTCGAGTTATTCGAAAAAATATTTCTTTCGTCAGGTATTAAAAATAATTATTTTTAAATCAGTCCGTGTCCGAATTTGTAGAAACCTTTATTGCACATTAATAGTATAAGAAGAACTACTTTTAATAATTTCAAGGTTATACGCAACGTCGTTTTTGAGATTTACTGGTTAATATAATAAATGAGGTGGTTGCTTAGACAGTAATTTTTAATAATATTAAAATTAAATCTTAGGCTCTTTAGCCTAATCAAATGAAAATTCCGTTCTAAATAGAATGTTTCTTTTAGTAGGGAATTATTAATTGTCATAGTTTATATGATTGCTTATGTATCGTATCATTTAATGTCCTATAAAGCTTTATAAAAATAAAAAAAATAATTCCACAAGAAGATCATAAATATAATTTATTAGAGACATAAGTCATTTTATAACGGAACTGTAATTCAGAGCCAGCGTCAGTCCGCAGCGTCCGCGGTTTGACAGCTTTGATTGCAATTGATTGCGAGGTGCCTTCCGCGAGATTTATAGATTATTGATCTTAGTCAAGTGTTCATTCACCTATTAGGGCTAATATATCAAACACGTATGCACAGTTTTAGTAACGGTTTCATACTATACTATTAATTCATAAAGGCAGCATATAACCTTTACATCATTTTGAATGCTAGAAAACCATTTCCTATTTTCCAATTTACGATAATTTCAAAGCTGATCGTGTAAGTATACATAAAAATAACTAGTAATAACTAGGCAAAATTTTGAGCCTTGATTCTAAACATTTATATCTGACCTTGTAGATTTGGGTTTTGACATTGATTAGTAGATTGAGTTAGGCAGTCAGCGTTTGTCTACTCGATAAGGATTCTCTTATTCTTTTTTATTTAAAGCTGATAAATTTGGTTTTAAAACTACACGAAATTATTATATATCAAATATAATAAAGTGAAGTATCGCATCCCCTGCCGACTTGTAAGTCTTGTAAAAGAATCATATGAATATCATTACGATTTGTTCCAGAGCCATATAATATTTCTCTATACTTCACTTACTAATGAATAGTTTTAAAATAATTTTATCAGCTTATATAATTAATTATTAGTTTATAAAATTATTTTCAAAGCCTCTATTTGAAATTATAGTTTGGTAGTGAAATATGCTTTGTTTTCGGACTATGTTTTACTCTGAAACTGGGTTTTATTTTAAAACATGAATGTGGGGGTTGAGATTTTCATGTTTTAAAATTTAAAAATAATATTATTACAATTAGCTAATAATTACTTTTAGTCATGATTTTTTTTTTTTTTTAATTTCATATAATTTATTTCATAAAAATGCTTAAATCCGTGTTATATCCCTGTATAATTTATTTATTAAAACAAATATTTACCAATGAATTCATTATACTCATGACTTTTTTAACTTATCACGAGAATTATTTATAGTTCATTAGTTGGAAGATATAGAGATTCAAGGAATCTGTTAGGGAAATACTACAATTAAAATGTATTTTATTCTTTGTACACCAGCACATATTTTAGGTTGTGGAGTTGCAAAAATGTTTGATTATTTTTAAGGTTTGTTTATAATTCAGAAATAAAGCCACACTTAATCTATATTGTTGATCAGTTATATAGTCATTGATTCAAAATAAAAATTACTTACAAACACAACCGGTGAACTGTGGTTACTTTGTGACAAGGAGAGTAACATTGGAATTAATTTAAAGTCCTTGCATGGAATTGTCATGAAAATACAATAATATATGTATATGCAGGATATGCATATGTATATGCACCTTCAACACTTACTCTCCCACTTGGAAGGCCCAGAAGTGCACCTTGTATTTCAGCCTTGTACGTATCAATTTAAGGTACATTATACATAGGAAGCAACAAGTGATACCCTACACAATTTCAAACATTGAGGAACAAATATAATTTCCATTGGAAAGATAGTTAAATATTTTTAAATACACGTTCATTATCTATTATCAATCTGTGTTTAAGACGGTTCTAATTAAATATTCGATTATGTATGGTGTTTTATGAAAATGTGAAGTTTAAAGTGAATTAAAAAGAATAAACTCAAATCTATTCAAAGCATTGATAGTCTTACTGTCGAACTCATGATATTCTTAGGAGAAAGTATTGTCATTACAGTACACTATAGTCCTAGCCCCTGTCCTGATTCCTGTCAACTACTCATTTTTTTAGAAGTGAGTCTCAGAAAACATCTGTCAAACCTCGGTTCCTACTGTGACAGAGCATTTTATGTTTCCATCAATAGATATTAATTAAGTCCATCTGGCGATTCTGTTCAAAGGTTCTAAATTATAACGATCTATTTTAAAATTAATTTAAAAACCTTTTAGTAATGAGATATATGTAGGGAACCGTTGTTTGTTGTATCATTCCAATAATTGGCGTATCATTTTTTGTTTGTTTCAGGAAAAAAACAACATATTTTTCTCAAGAGTGGTCTACGAAATTAAAACTGGTAGTTGATGTGTGTGCAGCAAATCTCCGTCGTATTTTTCCTTCCATTCTGATAAAGAACAGATGAAAAGTTATTTAATTGTCTGTGGGATAAGAATTAAAATCCCAAAAGGCTCTTCTTTTTGTCGCCTCAATTCAAAGACAGATTTGCAACCTTATAAACCTAATTGGAAATGTTGTGAAGGTTCGCAAACCCTACAATTTTCCCAAAACCCCAGAAAATGTCAGAAGTGGTATAAAAATAAGTAGAGACCTCGAATTAAAACTAAAAGTTAGCAAGAATGTAGAATTGGACCCCTTAGAGGAGTCCTGGGGTGAGAAGCAAATTTTGGCTGAAATTTACTGACACTTATGTTCTTATTCTGCCTAGGAAATATACATATTAAATTTAAATATTATCCAATGGTGCAAGAATTAAGTGGAGATTTGGAAAAAAATATTATTGAATTAAAATTCTTAATAACCTTTTTTTATGAACTGACCGAGCTTTTAAATATTTGAATGAAGAGAGATTTAGAAAATGATATATTTTACACTGTTCACCGTCCATTCTTTTTCGTTTATCATGAAAGTTTTAGGTATTTTTTCACCTGCAACGAACAAATGATAGCTGAGAAAGAAAAAAGAAAAACATACAAAGCTATACAATAATTTTTGGTTACAGTTTTTTTTTTTTGCAAATTATTTTTTCAATGAGCGAGTTGACCAAGTAGCTATTTTCTGGCAAAAAAGGCGAACAGAAGAGAGAAAAGAAGAGACCATCTTTAAAAAATAGTTAATCCATATTGAAGGTTCTCTGATTTAATCTACGTCAACCAGCATCCACCGCACTTCACCAGCATCTTCAGTGAAATAGGTCCTAATAAAATTAACCACCTGACCTAATTGCATGACTATGGTATTAGTTTTCCTATATTAGTTCCGATTCCGAATATTTTCTTTTTATAAATTGAATGCAGTCAATTATAGAAGTTAAATACCACATAATTATACTAAAATCGATTTTAGTGCATTTATTTGACCGATGCGGCATTCAGGCGAAGGTATTAAAATCTATAAAAATTCACTTCCCCAAGCACCGTTCTGCAACGATGTACTAAAAGGAACATTATAAGAATAACAAATATATCATACTATTAAGTAGCAATTACTTGGAACCCGCACATCAATAAGTTACTTTTTGTGATTCTAAAGGAATCTGAATAATTAATTTATTTTATTTTTTAAAGGTTTGAATCATGACTATTGAGGTAATATTTTTGGAATTTTTAACATGAAAATATTTGAGAACATCAAAGCTCGGGAACATGACCTTGTTGTTTATGGAGTAGTACTATGATTTGGGTCAGTGTAATTTTGGAAGATATTGTTAATGAACCTATGTACGTATATTTTTTCTGAATATTTCGGCCCGTTTCGGGAATTTTCTATGTTTTCTCTACATAGAGGTGATAACTTATAGAGCCTGTAGTTACGACACACCCGACTTAGTAATTACGAATTTCACGAATGTGGGCGGTCAATGAAAACACGGTTGTTTTTATTCCTTTATGGGAGAGTAGCGTAAGGACAAAGGCTCGGTGTTCTACGCCTAATGGCAAGGAGTGGGCGTGCTGGCGCCCTGGAGTACCTCAGGGTCACATCCTTGGACCTCTATAAACTCGGTATTAATTATCTTGTATCATTTCCATTCGTCATTCCCTAGCAGAAGGGTTAAACACGGCTTATTAATGGGGCGAAACTAAATGAATAAATTGTGTAGGTTTGAGATAGCTAGATGAAATATACTCGTGTTACTAGTAGTTATACTGCATTTTGTTTTTGCAATTCTCATTATCAATGTTGGCCGTCAGTTTACTTAAAAAAAAATAAAAACAAGTAATAACTGTTGCATTCTGTTGAAAGGTATCAAGTAAAGCGATAATTCAAATGTAGTCGTATATGACAACACATACTGTTTTCCCATGGCTGTTATTTTATCACTCATGGGAAAAGTTCGGAAGTAATTTGTATTACATTTTATTTTTCTGAAAGATATTACTTTTTCATTACTTCCTTAATTTGTGTTTACATCTGAAAACTTAAATATGATTAATTTTTTTTTTTCATTAATCGTAAGTATTTTCTTATTTTTCATAAATGTCCCAACATCAGCATCTATTTCTTATTATGTCCACCTTCTCTGAATTATTTCACTATAAGAAAAAATTTAATTAGTATTCAAGATTTGAATATGAAAAGTTGTTTTAATCTAGGCTGATATTATATAATTTAAGTAGAACAATGGATTGTTCGGATGTTAAAATCAATTAAAGAAGTTAAAAAAGAGTAATATCTACCAGGAAAAGAAAGAATAATAAAAATTATTTACAATAACAATAAAAAAAATTACGGTAAAGCCCTAACAACATACCTTATTGAATATTATAATACATTTAGTACATTATTATTAGTACATTCAATTGAAAATTAAAATTTGTAATTAAAGTTCGGTAGTGAATTATAAGAAAAAAAGCCATTTTATTTACTAGATATGGCATTATTTTAATTGAACCAATCCCTACGGTTCATTGTGATGAGTCGATTCTTTCTGGATTGATTCTTTTTAGCTTTTTTTTTCTTTTATTAAATACAATTTAAAAAAAAAAAAACAGCAAAGATTTTCAAATTTCATTACATCTTAAAGCATTTAAAAAGTAATAAACTATTTCATAAATAATGTTAAAAATAAATTTTATTAAATATTAATATATGAAACACTACAGATATTTTATAATCGATAAAGGACTTCTCCAATTCACTAAAAGGAAAAGAAAATCTCCAAAATAATTTAAGTTAACGTTTATTTTCAACGATAAAAAATATCCCTTTTCATCCTATAACTTGCTGTTCACATGATATTTAATCCTGTCTCTAAGACACAAATTTATCACCTGCTCATATTTTCTGTGCTTTATATTGTACTGAAGTATTCAAACTAAGTACTATTTTTTAAGAATCCCATTATAATTCCCGTAACTGAATCGTGATTTTTTTTTTTTCTTTTTACAAATTATTAAGAGTACGATTTTTTAGGGGAGACTATTTGACATGATTTCTGATTCGCCTAATCTCTAATAATTATTTTCAACTCTGGATGACTCAAAAACCAAGGGCATGATCGCTATCACTTCGATATAAATATAGTAAAACATGGAATGACTAGTAGAAATAATTTCCAGAACATTTTAGTTAACAAAAATTAAACACCAATATATTTTTATACATCAATTACATTTATTAGTCTGGTAGCTATTTTATTTATTTATAATTAACTTCATTGAACCGATAAAATATGAATAGATTTCCATCATATTGCTAAATAAAACTTCCAATCGTTGTAAAATAGAATATTTTATCTTCTTAAAGTGTCCAATTTAAATGTCAAAGAGGGATGTGGTGATGCAAAGTGCAGCTCAATAACACCAACCGACGGGACCAGATTCACAGAACACGAGGTAGGTGGGTGGTGGATATTGGTAGACATCATCATCAACTTAACCGACAGAAAAAAAAACAAACAAAATTTAAATATATCATAAATTAAGATATTTATTAAAGACAAGTAGAAAAGAACGGTCGATAAATACCATCGGTTGAAAGGGAGTTGAGGTTGGGGTGAGATAAACAAGGTACCTAAAGATTGACAAGCAACTACTTGACATGTTTTCTACCTCTTCCATCTCACCAGAGAAAAACATTTTTATACATTATTTTGTACTTTTTAGTTTTTTATTTCTTTTTTATGGTATTCATAATTTTTCCTTCTTTATTATGTTTTGCAATGCATATGAATTTAGATCATTTTATAGCATACAAGTGGCCATATGAAGGTTGGTATTTTGTTTTTAGTTTTCGATTTATCTTAATAACTTCATTGCCTCTGCAAATCTTAGGTTTTTTTCTTTCCACTTGTCAATAGGTCTAAGGTATTACATTAAATTAATCCTTGTTGTTTTCAGGACATATATTTTTATATTATTCACAGTAGAAATAGTTTCATTAGTAATAATTTTCCAAATGAGTCTTTCGCAAAACTAAGTGACCAAGTACAATTTTAACGGTTTTCAGAAAAGTATTTTTTATAATATTGCTAGTTGCAAACTTTTAACATTTTTCTTTTATCAAACTCTGATAGAAATAGATAAAAAGTAACATTTTACTAAAATTTACGTTCTACTCTTAACTATTTATTCAATGCTAAATTGTTATAGAATGAAAATAGTAAGAATGATTTTATGGAGTTCATTGTCAACTGAAAGGTATTGGTTAAATGAAATTTAAATAAATATTTTTTTAAACATTTATGGTGACAATAAAATGTTATATTAGAACAATGTTTTTCTTCTTACCTCCTTATGTGAATTATCAAATCTTTTTGTAGTTCATATTTCTCCATTTTCCATTATTATAAAGTGGCATTTAGATTTTATCGAAAAATTTCCTGTCACATCCCAGGCGAATACCCGCCTTAAATATGCATTTTCATTCATGGTAGGACATTTCTTCTGAAATATTGAAAGCTAGATACACACACACGCACGCACGTGTGCACACACACACAAAAAAATTTTCACTTCTTAATTTCCTTTATACTCAACGACTCTAGGGTTAATTGTGCTGATATTTTTCTATTTTTTATTAGTTCGATAAGGGTGTCGGAAACATATTTTAGCCCTACAAGGGTGCCTCGAAATATTTGTTACTTAGAAAGGGTGCCGTGGCGAAAAAATTTTTAGACTAGTGTTGATTTTTTTTATTCAGTAACACATAACAACTAGAGCATACATCCCAGTTACGAATTTGCATGATTTTCAAGGCTTTTTAAGTTACGAATCTATTTCTTGCACATTATTGATAGATATTGTACCACATCATTGTTTTTCGTCCTGACATAAAAATTGTCCCGTTTTGTACAGCGCTATTCTTAAGAAAAATTATATCTCAGAATTCTATTCTATAAAATGAAATCGGGATAAACTTGTTTTTGAGGCCTTCTACTCCCAAAACAATTGATAATTAAAAACCCGGAAACTTTTAATTTAAAACTTTACGTTTTCGTTACGTAAAACTCTTTAATGTAAAGAACTGTTAAAAAAAATATATGATTTTATTTTAATATCATTTAGTCTTTTTCCCCATTAGGAAACAAAGATGCCGAAATAAATATGGGTGATACAATCACAAAATATTTATAGATCTATCATAAGACCAAAAATAACATAAATATATTTTTATGATAAATAAAATCCACGGCTGTTGTTCCTTCTTGGAACGCTCTTAGAACGGACTGCATCTTTCCTTCCGTTCTCTAACGTACGCAAATGATTGACTCACAAATTTACAGAAAAACTTAAATAATTACTTTTTTATCTCATCTACCCATCATACGTTCGAATACCGTTTAAGAACTGTATGCTGTTTATCGTTATAAGATTCTGATTAGTCAGTAATTTTGTTTTGCCGACTTCCTATATCTAATAGGTTTAGTAATCATCTGCTAATCCGAGAACCCTTAATTTATTTATTTTTAGCACAACTGAATTCCTAAAATTCCTAGTAGGGTGAGTGAACATGTCTTAGCTCTCTTGTGGGAAGAGTGTGGGACCCCTCAGCGGGAGTACATCGAAGCGAGACACTTCCAAATAGATTAAAATTCAAGGACACTGCAACAAATTTCAAATGTCTATATTAAGTGAAATAAATAAATAAGGGTTATTAGATTTTGTTTGTTAAATTATGTGGAATATTGAATCTTGGAAATGTTTGTGAATTTAAAAGATCAAAAATATAGCAAATAACGAAAAAGTCCATCAATTTCTGTATCCTATTGTTTTTACACTCTTTTTATTGATTTCAAACAAACTTATTTGACGATTATGAGAAGAACTGACGTTTCTTCAAGCTTTAATGAATTTTCGCCTTATCCCCATTATTACGTTACTTTCAAAAGATTTACTAATTCTAGTTAAAAGTCTCGACAGAAGCAAATACTGCATTACGCAGGATAAAATAAAATTAAATGTAACGGATGTGTTTCATAGGAAATTTCGTTTTCTTTAATGCTGTATTTCAATTTTTATATTCTAGAAATGCTCAGTTTTCAAGCTATAAACAAAAATCCGAAAAAAGTTCAAAATTTTGGCTTTTGCTACTATTTTCGTGGTGACCCCGAAGGCTGGCGAGGTTCAAAACTAAAATTCAGATCCTGACTCTAAAAACATATTAAGTATTTAGAAAAAGACACGTTTATGTCTTTTCATTGAAAAACCTTAGTTGACAGGACTTTTGTAGACGCATGAAGAATATACCATATATGTTATTTATAATCTTATACATATCTTTCTACATTTCAGTATTATAATTTATTTTATTTATAGCTAATTTAATCTAGATAATTATTTTTATTATTTATCTATTTTCTTATTACTGTTGTCATATTTCATTCCATTGCATCTCGCTTCTTCACTCCTGAAATGTGTACCGAAACTTTGAATAAACAGTTTATGCTATTGTTGGTCTTATTTTTATATGACTGCAATCCAAATTATGTTTTTCTTTCGACAATATTTTGTGTTATGCGGTAGGATTTGATTCAATGTGGATATTTTAATATTTTACCTAATTTTTGAAAAATAAATAGTATGATTTATTTAACTGTTAAAGATTCCCTGTTATATGAGGTCTTTTTGTTTAAGGAATCTGGTTTAGTTTCCGTTCATCCACTTTTGTGTGTGATGTTTAAAACAATTACATACATATCTCCCAGCATAGCTCTAACACCTTGCAAGGATCTGTCCTTTTATTGAATTTACATTTGAACAGCAACGGAACGAGGCTGAACTGTAGTTTCCTACGCCATGAGGTCGACAGCGTTTGGTACCAAAGGAAAATATTTTAGCCTATGGTGTTTTGGCATGACTGGAATATCATGATGACACGACATGTATACAGCGAGGGAACAAATTGAAGGAGACCCCTGTCGCGGTGTTATCATATTTATCGAGCAATAAAGAGAGCCCCGGCCGAGATAGGCTATTAGGACTCGCCGTGGCAGCTGATGTCTCCATCAACCGCCTGGCCCACGCTTTCTTGTAATCTCGAATGAATTGCTCCACTTTATCCCGATATCAAATGGTCCAGCACCTGGAACGATTTGTCTCTTGCGCTCGCATTCCAGCGCCTCAGATGGACGGCTCCATTAGCCACAAGTATTATGAGGTCACCCCTCATCGTGGACAAGTCCTTTTTGCTCAGTCCTCTCTTGTTTTGTTTCATCACGCCCCCGGCCGGCCGGCGTGACGTTCTTGGAGTTGAAAACTATCAGATTCCTTTCTCTATAATATCAGGGACAAGTGGACATAATATCAGTGATTATTCAGAGATATAGAAGTGTTAAAACAGTGAGACTTTATTTAAATGTCTAATGAACTCTTTAATAAACCACTTGATGCTATGAGTATCATTGACTGTCTAGTTATACATGTTTCAGTTGTTCGACAAGAACTGAAGTTGGTCCAAAAAAGCCGAATCCCGCTATGGTATTTCACCTGCAACTTTTAACTCCCTCCCTGGAAATTGGCAACCGCCATACGTTAACCCACGATTTAAACATAAATTAAAGTTTTATTTAACTAATTCTTTATTATTATCACACAGCCACAATTTCAAATTTTGATTAAGAAGCAAAGGGGGCGCCAAAACCTGACTGTCCAACAACGAGCCTCCAAAATAGTATTATTTCACTGAGGTATATAAAAAGTAACCAAAGAGCTCGGTGTTTTTAACATTAGTTGGCAAATGACAAGTGTTAAAATGACAGATAACGTGGAAAAACAGTGATGAAGAATATTCAATAAAGCAATATTGATTTTAGTTTTTATATGATTCGACAAAAACACAAACATAAATAAGATTGAACTAAAGGAATGATATTGCATTATTAATTTAAGTTTATTATATTTAAGATAAAGTGTATCTTTATTATTATTTGTTGATTCATATAATTTATGTTCATGGTTTGAAGTATGATAACAGAGTTTGAAAAATGATGATTAAGGATACTTATTATTATTCGAGTTAAGATTAAGGAAAAACAAATTAATTTAATCTAAGAAAAAAAGTTTAATTGAATAAAAAACAATTGAAAAATTAAATCATTTTTCTTCATGTTTCAATGAATACTAAGGATTACTGTTAAAAAAAAAAATTGATTCCACAAAATTCACTTGAACAATAGAGAATGGTTTAAAAATATTGAATGTTTCCTCCATATTTAATTAAAAGCTTCTGGTTTGCACTAATCTGAAACTTTCATGAAACACTAAAAGTTAGTTTCTACTCAAGGTTTTGTTAATGGTCCTTGAGTGAGCGAGTGTCGAAGGGGCACAAGTGACGATTTTGTAAATAAGATTCATTTCGCAATCTATGTATCACTAAATCGATCATCAGTGTTTTTTATACCAAAAGTTTTGAATTTAGTAAGAATTTCAAATATAACCTAAATTAACCTTTAAATATCTAAAATATGACCTATTTCAGTGTGTTTATTAAATTTGGCCTTTGTAGAATTAAAGATTTGCTAAATAGAAACTTTTTGGTATAAAAAGCGCAAAATTAAAAAAAATTGATATAGATCCTTTTCGAACCAAGCCACCGTAACAGTTTATTTTAGATTTAAGTAACAATTATATGGGCATATTTTGGGAGCAAGCTTTTAAAATTAATGATTTTATTTATTTATATGTTTTAATTATGATAAAATTAGTAAATTGAAAAAAAAAATTAAACCTTTCATAATTGGACTGATAGAAATTAATTCAGTTGAGTGAAATGTTAGTTTACCGAAAAAAAGGAAATCTGGAGAGGACAGAATTGGGGGTGGTTGGAGGACGAGGTGGGGGTTGGAATGGAATGCGGCGTGAATGCGGGGCGGCGAGTCTGCGTTGTGGGCTACCAGGAGTTCAGCAACTGCCAGGAGCTCTTCGTTCCGCTTATCGTCCAGTTTGATGTCCTCTGAGAAAATGGCCGAGTTTCTATCTATGCTAACCTGTTTTTTTAACACAACAATTAAATCATAGTCTTAAAAATTATTTAAAGACACGAAAAAAGAAAGCAAAAAGTAAATTATGAGTAACGAAATATATAAAAATGAGAACATGAATAGAAATCTGAATAGGAGATCACTTTGTTCTTTATCATAATCGCTTGTTATTTGATTTTCTTACTATTGAAATCAACTTGCATTGAGTATTTTTATATGATTTCCCAAGTTTATACATTTTTTTTCCCACATGGTTTTACACTTCAAAGAAAATGAAAAAGAATAATTTAATAGTAAATGTAGTTGAATGTATAAATGTTAATAAAATAAATTTAAAAAAACTAACGATAGTACCTTGACTCTCTTTTTGTAAAAGCGCAGGTAGTGCTAGTTATCAATAGGAAAGCAATTGATTGTGGTTTTTATTTATCTGGATTTCTATTAGTGTTAAGTGGTTTTTTTTACTTCTGTTTTGTCGTAGTTTCTATGCCAGATATCAACAATTTTATACTTGCCCTTAATATATAGATATTTAACTCGTAGTTCTAATAATAACAAAGGTATGTTCGTAATATTTGTGCTACATGCATAATGCCAATTGCCTCTCTGTTTACATCTTAATAAGCGGCCCAGCGACTTTTACAATATTTAGACGAAAAGAGGCAAATCATTTTTGAGATAAGATACTGGTAGTTTTTTTTTTTTTAATTTGAGATGGTTAAATGTTTTTTATACCGATATACACTCATTACTCCGGGAAACAGCTCTTACAAGAACTGGCTCTTTATAAGTATTCCGAAAAACTGTATATTTAAAATTTAAATTTATCAATTGTCTTTTATCAACAGAGATAAAAAAAAAATATGTCAAGTTAGCAATAAAACTTTCTAAACGACCAATCCAAGCTTAAAATTGCTTTATTCCTAATATATTAAAGTTTTTAACTTTTATTCATATCATTAACTATTTTTACACTAAAACCCAATAGGCATCTTACTCCAATCTTGTAGTATGATGTCGAAATGTAAACGTTTACAAAAATTTTTTCCAAGTTTTCTTTAAAACTTTGTAAGTAGAAACTATTTTTAAAATACTCAAAAAATACCAGCTTCAACAAGAATTAAAAAAAAAAAAAAGACATCTTCCTCTAATAATATTAATTCTCAAAAGGTCACTTACGGTGGTAAGTAGATTTTTCAATACCTGAGACGGTAACTTTATTTGATTCGACAAGCTCTCTTTAACCTCGATAAATCATTCAATTTAATCGGTTCATTAAATCACTTATTTCATACTTATTTTGTACACATAAGGTAGCTAAAGCTGTGGGTTTTTGAGACTGAAAGTTTCTATTGGTCTAATTCCTAATTAATAATTATTAGTGTTTAGAAGTACACCAATATTCTAATGAACACGCATTATACTGATTAAGATGACGTTATAATTTTTAAAAGTGGAGAGTTATGTACTTGAAATGGTTTCATAAACTACGTACAGATAAACTACGTGAAGTATACCCAAGGTTACTGGGAAATGTGGCCGCAGACAGGTGCTAGCAATATACGGTGCAAAGTGGAGCGTTTTGATTTAGAATTTATTATGAACCAGCTCCGAGCCCCTACTTACAAGACAATATTTACGATAATGATGTTCTCCCTTTCGACACCTCGCCTCCACAAATCATCATTTGGATCAACACTAAATCTTCATTTACACTTTTAGAATTAATAATAACATTTTAAAAAAATGCTATATATCAGGCGAGGTTGTGACTTATGGAGGCCATTGAATTCTTTCGATTGCAGTGGAAGTATGTAAATTACATTTCTTTCTTTCTTTTTTTTTTTTTACTGCACTAACTTATTGAATACTTATAAATGACACGTACTGTAGTAAAAGTAGTGTATGTCAATCTGCAACACATGTAAAGTAAATCTCCGAAAAGACAAAATTTTATTTGGTGTTAAAAATTTATGTTATATTTAATATTATAATCCTATTATAGTGTACAATATAGTGCCAATCATCCGAACATTCAATTATCCGAACTGCTTTCACGGAAAAGATACAAGGAACGGTATTGCTATTCCTAGAAAATAAGATTCAAGAGTATTTTCTTTACTATGTACGTACATATTTTTTATAGACATTTATCGTTTGTGCTACGCACATGTTTTCTACACGATATTTTTTTTTTGTATTCAAACGTGATAATTGTTTGCTTTTTTATATGTGATTGTCAGTTGTTCGAACACCAGCCGACATTAGTTCGGTTAATTGACGCTCTACAGTAATTAATGTAATAATAATAAAATTATCGTATTTTGCCTTTATATTAGATGTTAATTTAATATAAAAATTCCATAAAAACCTTCCAAACCATCCTAATCCTTAATTTCAATCCTTATCTAGTTCCACCCATCTCTACAATCTACCTCGAAGGTTGAAACGACAGTGGCCAAGAGACTTATTGTAATATAAAAATGGACAATTAGAGTTATGGGAATGGTCAGATTCTCCACTCAAGTTGTGTTTCCGGCTTTAGCGCACTTGCTCAGCCTCCACTGGCTCATTACCTGTGATGCGGCGAGAGTGATGCCCTGGGATCTTATCATAGCTCTTAAGATCACAGCGCATCCCTCACACGTAGGGTATAGAGTGGATTCCGGGATCCTCAGGTCGATTGTGTAATTACTGTATATAGGAGTGTAAATGTGACTAGAGATTCTTTTATTTTTATCATTATTTTATTTTATTTATTTATTTTTTCATGTACATAGTTTGGGTATGTTCATTTCCTTTATTATTCTGTTTGTATATATTTTAAGAGAGTTTTTTATTTATTTTTATGTACTTTTTTTATTATTTATTTATTTTTCATTCTTATTTTATTTCATTTTAGTAAGAATGTGATCATTCATCACTATTACCTATTGCCCACAACAGTGTGGCAGATTGTAATATCCATCAATAAATAAAGTTTTAAAATAAAATTTAATATGGGGTTTACATGTTAAATCGTAACGAAACCAACTACCCAAATTCAAACTTTTTGCATCCAGCAGGGTATAATATCTTAAAATTCAATCAGATAGTTGATCAACAATTAATAACGTTACAAAGTATTACCTATATTATTAATCTTGTATAATATAATATAATATAAAATCAATTTTATCATTTTTTTATGTATGTATAATCCTTTTTTTTATTTTCCAAAGGGTTCGAATAATTAATTAAGCTTAAAACCAAACGTTTTCATGTGGATTACACTTTTTTTAAACGTTTTGTGAAAGTTTATCTGGAAATAAAATTTAGGGTAATTACTAAACTGTTGTTTTTGTTTCTCTTTTTAAAGTAGTACATTGAAAATGGTATTTCAAAATATCTTACAGTAAAATGGAAAAATTGACCTCAGCATAAACAGTAGTTTATGTAAAAGTAAAAACTTGTATTGAGAAAAATAATGTATCATATTTCACAGTAGTATTTTGAAATTTGTGGTTAAAAATGTCATTCAATTGTTTTTAAAAAAAATAAACAGTACTTAGCTTGAATATTTCCATAACTGAATATTTTCAAGTTGGGTTAAACTCTGGGAAAAAATATCCAATTCTATGAGAGGAGGAACTATAACGCTAATCTATTAAAACAGAAACAGTTGGTGTTTTTATATCTGTTCAAAAATCAATAATTATCACCCCAAAATAAATAAAGTTCTTATAAGTACCAAGAAAAACTGGTTTTTAGTATTTGTTTAGGATTAAACAAAATAACTTTATTTCCTTTATACAATAGACAAACCTTTTTACTCAAATTTTTTTAAATTTAAAAGTGAAAAAAAATTCATGAAACTGCTTTAGTTCCCAATCTTGAACTATTTACTACAAATGTTAAATTAACAATTGGTCGTTAGTTTAGGAAAACTAGAGTGCCTTGAAATAGAAAATGAGAAAAATATAAGAGATATTTTTTAAAAATCTGTCTTCTGGGAGATATGAAAACGGGTATATTAATTTAATTCAAACAAAAAAATAAATAAATAAAAAAAAAGTTACCTTCCATAATCAGTTTAACTTGGGCCGTTGCGAAAGTAAAATTGATCCTGAGGCAAGGTCTATACAATTAATCTTATCTACCTATCAAGGTTTTATTATCATTTGAAATTTTGATTAATAAAAATTCTAAGGATTGACCTTATGACTTATAATACGTACAATCGAATCGCGTAAGCAACACAACATGCTGGCTTACTCCAACGGCTGTCGGACGCGTTCTTACTCAGTTCAACAGATTTCACGTCGCGTAGTAAGGTCAAACCAGTAAGTTTATCCAGGGCATGGTCAATGCTTCTCAACTTGCTGGCTGTTGGAAAACTTGCTTCGCCGAGAAGAAGTAGATGAAGATCTTGCTAAGTTTAATAATTGATGAGTTAAATAAACTGATGTAAATCCAGTAAGAATTACTCCTTATTATTGTATCTTTTTTTTTAACAATCATTTAGAAATTTAATTAAAATTAAGAAACTTTAGGTTAAGGACAATAACATCCGAACAAATATAACATTGATGTTAAATAATTTTAAAAATTCATTAGTTCTCGTTAGTTCATGAAACTAAATTGTAAGATAAAGCGTACTCGGCCAGAATTGGAGTAAACATTGATCAAAACAGATACAATACATAATATGAGCTGTTAAATGGAAAAGTGGTGCTAGCCAAATCTGGAGTTCAGAAGCAGTCGAAAGTTTAAAGGAAACTCTATCAAGTTTTTAGCAAGAATATTAGATTTATTTTTTTATAAAAACTTTTATAAAAAAAATTAACTTTTTGGCCAGTCAAAAGCATATTCCTTTATTTGGACTTAATGCATTCTATAATCAATTAAACAATTTTTTTTATGAATATTAATTTAGATGAGAACAGAGGGACGGACATACATAACTTTTTCTCACAAAGGCTTTTATTTCCTTCTCAATATGAATTTCTTCCTCATTAATAGATATTATTTTTTTGTTTTATAAACGAATTAAAGTTGCAATTATCATTTATTAACTTATTACTTTATTAATATTTATGCTAAAATTGATACATTAAATTAATTTTAATTAGCATGATACTTCGAAAATTTTAAAATGCTTAAAGATTTTCGCTGCCATCCATGCTCAGTAACCTCGCCGTTCTCCAATTTTTGTTACGATTTGTTAGTTCACAATGCCCGAGGACCTCTGCAGTTTAATGATTAACACACAGAAGTAAAAGTAAATTTTTTTTTAAACACAATAGTAAAAAAATAAATGAAATGGACAAATAGTCAAGTTGAAGTTCGATTACAAAACTACCTTCGATGCAACACGGAAGTAGTATTATCCAAGGTCATCGGCAAAATTTTACAGATTGGATAATTTGGGGATAAAATTAAAAAAAAAACAACAACTAAATTTTGGGGACGTTGAACGATTTTATTGGTCCACAAAAAAGTGCGTGAAGGTGACCTAAAAATATTCCGGGTTTGGTACTTTCTCGGTCCCATGAGATAGATATTTTATTTAAAAACATTGCCAGTAATTATTGTTTTATCATACAAATATATTTTATTGTTTATATAAAATGCTCCGCATTAGAATTTTTAGGTAACTTAAAAGCTAATCAACGGGAATAAACTTCATTAAAAATCTGCATAAGCGCGATTATTTTATTAGTAGAAAGTCCTCATTTTATATATTTTTTTTCTTATATGTGTATAATTTTAAGTAATACAATTAAATTTTTAGCTTTATGATTACATTTTTGTGTAAGATGAATCATATCTTAATACGGTTATTAATAAAGTAATTAAAAATGACTTAATTTTTTATTTCGATATAAACACATATCACTTAATGATATGATAACCCCTTAAAATGCAACTGGTTAAGAGGCGTAAAAGGTTTTGGATAATAATGGAGTATGAAAAAAAACTAATTTTTCTTATCATTATTATATTTATTATTTTAAAGTATATTATTTTAATAATTTTTAACTGGTCATATTTTTACCTATATTTGTTTAAATTTGTGCGTTAACTGCTTCTGTAGAAAAGTACCTTTTTTTTCACTAGCAGTGTTGAAACATTATTGTAATTTATAATATGATTTTCTTCAATTCTGTTTTCTTTTTCTTCTTCTTTTTCTACCTCCATCTTCCATTTAGTCCTTCAGTAACTTTGGACAACCTCCATTTATCGCAGCCCCTTCCCATTCTTTTCATTTTAGTTGTACTGGTTCATTCTGATCTTCTAAGTCTCTCAATATATCCAATATATATAGTAGATGCCAATTAGTATGCCATAGTAATTAGTAGCAGGCCAACTGATCGGTTTAAGAAGCCATCATACCACCCATTACATACGTGTCTCAACCACTTGATCAACTACTTGATTTTTGATGCTTTTATGACATTCCCAATATGCTGTATGCCCAGACACTCCTGAACGGTTTCATTGCATACAAAGTCACGCCTTGCCTTTCTAGCAATTTCATCTCCCAAGAATCTCATCTCCTTTTGTAATTTTACTTATATGTTTTTCAATACTAGCCCAGATCTCCTATTCATATAGCAGCACGAATAAAATTATATCTCGTCGCTGATCTCTTGCTTACCAACAAGTTTAGTACAGCTCAGGCGATCTTCACACGATTCACTTCTTCCTGGCCCCTATTTCATATATTTTTCTTTCTTTGATATTCTACTTTTTTTTTTCTTCCCCCTTTTTATTCTTTTTGTTTCTATACATTTCAAATGTAGGTACATTCAAATTACAGATACGAAGGTGGATTATGAATTTAATCAAAAGTTCGATTTCACTCAACGTTTTTTCAGGAGAGTGGACGAAATAGGAGGAGTTTACTAAAAAATAATCAGTTAAAGATATTTTCAGGGTGGATGGACACTCTGATTCGAAAAGAAATTACTACATCTAAATAAATGGGTCGATGTACAAAAATATCTAGGAACCAATATAGTAACGACTTAATGTTGAATTCGGAGATAAACCAGGGCATAAAGAAAGCAACCAATGTATACCACCAACTTCGATATGTCATAATCGGAAAAAGTGGAGATGAAAACAAATTTATTTTGTAAATTGCAATGTACTGATAATATACTAATATAATAAACTCTATGAAGTTTTTAGCAAGAATATTAGATTTATTTTGTTATAATAAATTTAATTAAAAAAAATTAATTTTTTGGCCAGTCAAAAGCATATTCCTTTACTTGAACTTAATGCATTCTATAATTAATTAAACAATTTTTTTTTATGAATATTAATTTTGATGAGAACAGAGGGACGGACAAACATAACTTTTTCTCACAAAGGCTTTTATTTCCTTCTCAATATGAATTTCTTCCTCATTAATAGATATTATTTTTTTGTTTTATAAACGAATTAAAGTTGCAATTATCATTTACTGACTTATTACTTTTTTAATATTTATGCTAAAATTGATACATTAATTTAACTTTAAATAGCATGATAATTTGAAAATTTTAAAACTTCGATATGTCATAATTGGAAAAAGTGGAGATGAAAACAAATTGATTTTGTAAACTGCGATGTACTGAAAATATACTGCATAAGTTATACCTTCACAGGCTAAAATAAAAAAAAATGTATGCAAATGCTTTATACAAGCCAGTTTTCCTTAGAAAAGAATTAAAAATTAGAAATTAAATTCCGGAGGAAAACTCTGGAACAAACTAAATTTAACGGAATGAAAAATAAAGGTATAAGTGAGAAGACATAGAAAATAGTGATACGACAATTTACAAAGAATGCCGATCAATACACTACTAAAAATATATGAGAAACAAATATTGAACAACCGCACGGACAACTAAGGAATAAGTGGGAGGACCTGATATTGGATCAGGCTAGGAACAGAGAATCACTCTAGTTGAAGTCAGAAAAAAGAGAAGTTGGCCACGGATAGAAAAGCGTTTAAGAAATGAATAACGGCTCCCCCTAAACTATGTAAGTTGATTTAAGAAGAAAAAGTATTTATTCTAAATTAAATCATGGAAAAATAAAACATTAAGTGTTCATGACATTTAAGGAAATGTGAATCGCATTCTGTGAACGCAATCAAAGCAAGAAAAGGAGTGGTTTATTTTTATCGTACAAGATGAATTTTAATTTTAATCGTCTAAGACAGTGATACTAAACCATTTTTCATAGGGGTCACAAACGCGTGTTAGTCATGGTGTCGCGGGCCGCAAAATAAAAATAAAATAAAACAAAATAAGGAAAGATATCTTAGGTTTTCGCGATCGTTACAAATTAAATTAAATAACTATGAACGGATTCATTTTTAATGATTTTTTTTTTTTATTGTTTGTATTTTTTTAATGATGGTTTTATTTTTTGCATTTTTGTCAACGTCAATTCCAGGCGTTTCAAAGTTCAACGTTCCAAACGTCCGTGGTCACAAGCAGTCGTTTAATTCAATTTATTCAGGAGCTAATAAAAAACAAATTCAAACTTCATGAACTATTTGCTGTAATGAAAAATGTTTGAATAAGGTCCATCTATTAACCTGGTTTAGTACCAATTCCATTTATTGACCTGATAAAATAATTTAAAAATACTTAAATTTAAATATTAGATCTCGCTCGCTCGGTAAGGAACTAAAAACGCCCAATACAATACATCGCTAATCCAAACACTTGATTTGCCGTATTTACGAAAATACTAAAATGAGGTATTACCGTGATACTAACAGACGTCTAATATAATATACTTTAAAAAAAATGAATAGATTACCGTATTAATAATAGCACCGCACGGCGCGGTAATATTTACTCAGTGCACTCTCAATTTTTCTAATGGCTGCGAAATTCAGAATAAAGTAACACCATGGCCCTGTTTCATTATAAAGGAAAAACTAATACTATTAGTCTTGTAGATTTATCTTAATTCAATTACACAGGCTTAGTATTTTTTAATTCCTTTAATATCACTAATAGTCATCCCTATCATGAAAAACATAAGTATTAGTATTAATACCACACTAGTTTCTACACTTGTACTATGAACTAATATTATTAGCTTTCAGTATGAAACGGGGCCCAAATTGGTCTACCACCAAAGACCAGCGGGCCACATATCGCAGGTCGCAGGTTGAGTATAGCTGTTCAATGAGCATTATTTTATTCTTTTTCATAAGTGAATCAGTGTTTTATTTTTATGTTTTTATTTATTATAATTTATTTCAAAATTAATTTTCTTAATTGTATATTTTTAGCTTTGTGTTTCAACAAAATTTATGCTTAATAAATGTGGAATAGAAGAAATGCGTTAAAAAAAATCCAAGATTAATTAATATCTATGGGAATTGGTTCAATTAAAAGAGATGGATCTCTGACCTCTGCAAAGAAGTATGTAAAGTTCATATTTCTGTGTCTACATCCCTTTAGAGAAAATAAATTAACTAATTCATTTAGTCGATTTTCACATCAAGATTGGTGTCTAAAATTGTTAGCAACAAAATTTATTCAACGAAGATGGATGATATTATGCACAGACTACAGGTGAACAATATTCATAAATTATATCATATAGACAAATTGGCGTCAGTCTAAGTTATTTCCAAATCCTAGTAACCCTTCATTTGGCGACTACTTTTTTTATTCCTTTGGAACATTATTCATGTGAGAGGCAATATTTCTGAAGGAGAGGAGAAAGTAGAGGCTGGGGGAGGAAATGGCAGAGGAAGATGACTCTATTGGCCGGGGGCTGGACTATTAGGCTACCGGCCCTCCGGCTGATCGTGCCTAATCAGCAGCTTCATTTAGTTCTAATGCTATCTCGCTCCACCGTTGCCCTCGTATCAATTTGATTCATTTCTCACCGGTGCATAGCATATCCAACATTTTGCTTGCCAAGGCACCGGAACTTTCTGGGGTCTAGAGGGGTTTGTTTCTTGGAATTTAATTAATGGAATACATCCAAGAGGTATTTTATTGAAGATAATCCTACACTATTTAACTTGTTAGTTGGAGCAGCCATATATGATTTAATTTTTTTCTTATTTTAAATGTTCATTTTTCGTTTAGCCTTTGACAATAGATTGGAAATATCTAACTTTGTGTAATATGTTTACAGAGGGCATATTGAAATATACAACAGTAGAACATCAATACAATAAGTAAATGTTATAAATCTTTTAGAACACATGATAATCATGGGAAGGAATCATTAAATGAAAGTACTTCAAGCATTGCTTTAAATTAGAACATTCCGTAGGAATCTTTTTTTCAGACGCCTCGGATGATTATGAGGGATTGTTAGGATGAGAGATTAAGACCTAATGGGTTCGGCTGGGTACGAATTTTGGAATGAAAGGAGGTATATTTATTTCGGGCCAAATCTGCAACGAATAGGACGTCGAGGTCTTAATAGATGAGTTTATTTGTTACGTAATAAGGATTTTACGGGAAAATTTGGATTGTAAGGATTGGACTAGGTGAAATTTGACCGTTTAGTGGAGCCCCAAACCTCAATTCCTTATGTCCAAATAGGTCTGGTTATATAATTTGTGTAAAAGAACTTTTTTGTTGTAAATTGGAACTTTTTCTTAAGTAGGTGTCGTTGTAATCGGAATCTACGAGCAGTTTCTTTTCGTTTCAGTCTAGTATGGGGATTCCTAGTAAATCTCATGTCAAGATTGAGTCCTAAACTTCTAAACAGCGAATGTGTTCAACAGGCTTAATAAAAAGATAGTCAGGGATATTAAAAAAAGGTATAATGGGGCAGGAGTGTACGGGTTTACGACGGAGAGTAAAAGCCATCTCATGGGATTTGTTAGGATTTATTTTGATTCTCCAGTTGCGACACCAATCATTAATGGATGTTTTGTGTGACTACAGAGTTTCTGATGAAGTTGTAGGTTCATAGTTTACAGACAGTACACATATGCCATCAGCATATATCGTTATGACTGTATTAGGGTGGGTAGGGATATCAGCTATATAAACCGTATAGAGAATACCTCGACGTATATCGATATTACTTACAAATTAAGTACCTTAAAGGGGTATTTCAATTTTCAGTTAAAAAAAATAAATACGAAATTAATTAAATAAGCTTACACAATGAACTCTTTGGAAAGGCGTCAACAATTATCTAACTCTTTCTTGCATTCTGAACGCTCACTCTCCAGACCTAGTATTATATCGGCCTAGTAAATAATAATATATCGTAATCAATGGTATATATTTATCATATATATGTATTTATCAATGGTTCATTCATGAATAAGGGTCGGATCCATAGTAATTTTTCCTATTAGTTTCAACTATAGCTAATTTTTGCCTATCTCTGATGCACTAGTTAGTATACAAAGCACTTTGATTGGAATCGGAATGGGGATTAGGACACAATTATCAACTTTATATCTGTGTGTTTTCTTCAAGTGCATTTGAAGAACGCGTATTATATATATAAAGTAAAAAATAACTAAAAAAAAAAAAAAAAACTTGCTGAAGTAATGAATAATAAATATGTAATAGTGAAAGATAAAAAAAAAAAATAAAAAATTATCTGGACATACGGACTTGATTTTTGGGGCTCCACTAAACCATAAAATTCCTTCCGAATCTAATCCTTACAGTCCAAAATCCTTCGTAAAATCCTTAATGCTCCTTGTAACAAATCAAGTCATCCATCAGAACCTCAATATTCCATGTTGGCCAGAAACAGATACCATTCCTTCCATGATAAACTTCTCAACCACCTAATTCTAACCTGGTTTCTCCTTCATTACCTTAGGCGTCTGAAAAGAAGATGGCATCGAGATCTTCTCCTCTAGAAATGTTATTGGAGTTCTATCTGTGGGTAGATTCTCCACATGTTTGTATCATGTCACTATGTCACCTACAGCAAACTTAATTGTTGTATATATTTGTATATAGTTGTAAATAACAATAAATATATTATTAAAAAATAAATAAATAAAACTAAATAATTAAGGATTAATAAGTTTCACAGAATACCTTCGGATGATATTCAGATTCAGGAATTTTCTAGGACAATTAAGAGTGTAATGTAACTCAATATTTTCTTCCATTTTAATAATTATACCTAATGTCAGGAAACGTTTTTTTAATTTTGTAAAATATTTTAAAATAATTATGGAAAAAATATCGTACTTGACAATTTAAATTGAAATAACTGAAACCAGAATATTTAATAGCAAAGGAAAATCAAACTGAATCTTTACAAGAGACAATACTTTTTTACGCTACGACCCCACACCTGCCCTCCCCTGTTTACATTGACAATCTACTGTTACCTTAAACCAATACAATGACATACCTGTTGGGACTTAACGTTTGACAGGTGATATAGGACCGGCATGTAAAGAAAAAGGAGAAAAACGCTTAACAAACAGCTTAGACTAAACTTAAACCAGCCAAATGACACACCCAAAAAGCAAAACTACAGATTTTGCAATGAAATCTCCTGTGATTGGTTGATATGAAAATTTAATATTATTAATTATTTTACTCCATTCTATTCACGAAAAGTGTTCTTATAAAACCAAACAGGTTTAAAAATCTTATCCTAGTTAGAATTAATAATGTAAATTCATTTAAATTTAGTAGTAGTCCTGTAAAAGTATAAAGATCATGAAACTGAATTTTAATTTAATAATTGGTGGACCTTAATAATTGAAGAACAACACTTTCTTTTCCTTGTTTAATTTACTGGACTAAAGGCTAAGTTGAAAAGAATGTTTCGCAAATAAATGTTTCTTTATATTGTTTTGTTGTATGCTGAAATATTAAAATCAGCCACATTTTAAACCAAATTATATGGATTTCAATATTTACCATATTTATAGAAAGATCTATAGATACTATAGAAAAAATTAATTACCTCACTAAATCAAAGTTTAAAATTAATTGAAATAATGGATGGTTATGTATGGTCAGGGTTAATAGTATAAGAGCCCAAAAAATAAAGTTATTTCACCACAATTTTTATAGCTTTGATGAAAACAAATATTTGATTTCTTTAATAAAAACTCAGCTAAAGATATGTATGGTCAGGGTTAATAGTATAAGAGCCCAAAAAATAAAGTTATTTCACCACAATTTTTATAGCTTTGATGAAAACAAATATTTGATTTCTTTAATAAAAACTCAGCTAAAGATATATGAAAAACTATATCAAGGAACCTTTGGACGTACAAATGTCTGCCAACGATCAGATTAAAGATAATTTTATGAACTATATATAAAGTACTATAAACTAACGTTTATCTTCCTATAGGTTGTAGTTTTTATGATATTTGCATATGAAATGAATTTGCATATGAAATTTTGTCCGAACACCTATAAATCAATTTATTTTAGCAAATATCATGAAAACTACTACCCCTACGAAGAAAAACGTCATTAACTATTTTATAACACATTAAGCTAGCTCTAATTTAAGTGCTAATAGATATCTGTACGTCTTAAGGTTTTAAGATATAGATTTTCCATTATAAATTCACTGACAACTGATTTTTTAATACATTTATTTTTAAATGTTCCTTTTAGAAAGCTATACCTCGGGAACTTTTGAACGTAAACAGCTCTGTTAGGGCTGATATTTTAGTAAATTTACTCTTCTTTAAATTATGTAAGGTTTGCTAATGTAATTACTTTTAACAAGCTCCAAGTGAAAATATTTTTTTTTTCGTTTGAATCTGCCACAATTTTTTATTTCTCATAAGTATACTTGTTAGACTCATAAATTTTGACTACTAATTAATTATACATAGTTTTTATTAAAGTAATCAAAAATTGGGGTGAACTTATCTGACTTTTGTCGCCTCTTGGGCTTTTGTTCAATCAGGTAAACCTAAAAAATCTAATTTACAGGAAGAGCATGGTTGGATATGTTATATGTATCAAAACATTCGACTGCCAAAGGACTGAGAATTTAGTGTAAGTCAGAAAATATATGAAAAAGATTACGTATTTTAGAAACTGAAGAACATTATGAAAATATTAATTATAATATTTCTACCACCCTCTCTCGATAATTTCTTTAAAGCAACACTTAAAAAGAAACATTTTTTTGAAAAAAAAAAAAAAAAACGTGGTTCACTCGTGATCGATAATACCTATAGCATTTTGGAATGCAAATATAAATATGATCTTCAGACTGTGTTACACATACGTTCACCTAGTTTGTAGGCTGTCAGAACAGCAATCCCATGATACGAGACAGTCCCCTACGAACGGTCTGTCCTTTAATGTCTGACATTTTGCATTGAAAAGAAAAAAGGGTGACATATTTATCATATATTGATATAGTTAAAACAAATCCGGAATTTTCAAACCATGGGTTAATCCATCGTTACTGAAAATGAGCTATAGTAGTAGTAATATATAAATATTACTGCGGTCAATAAAATAATTTTTCAAAGGCAAATGTAGTAGAAAAGAAAATATCTATTTCATTTAGCAGTACCATCTTCGAGGAATAATAGGTCATTCCATGTCTTGTTTAGAAATTCACAGGGAAATCTCCGATTTTGATGGAATTCGGTTTGTAGAATATAAATAAAATTATATCCCATATTTTGTTTTCTATCACAACTTATTTTTGTCAGAGTGCCAGTGAAACTTTTATATTTAACAAAACCGCCATTTTTATATCTTTGGAGCTTCTCGAGACGCTTACAAAACTGAAAAACATTTTATTATTGTTATTTACTAAAAGATATTTTGTATCAAATTAGTAAATGTGCTTTTGTTTTTTTTTCAACTCATCACCTTTGTTTGTTAATATTTTTTTTTTCGTGAAACAGTGTTTTTTACTTTCAAAAGTTTCCTCATTTGATTCAAAATATTCTTTTTTATACAATTACCAGATAAAGTGTCATTACATTTTATTTATAAGAAACGTCATCAAAAATATTAAAAAGTTTATTTCTCCGATTGAATGAAATTTTCCTAAATTGATACAAAATAAATCTTTTTTCTAATTAAGAACGTATAACATATTAAATTTCATCAGAATCTGATATTGAATACTACATTCAAACATCCATTGAAAATGAATATAAGTTGCAATGGGAGTATTGTTTATAAATGGATTAATAAATGAATGCAATTTGTTTATTTAAAAAAAAATAAAATGATTTTTTTTATATAATTAAGTACATATTGACAATAGAAAAATATTTGTCTGTCGAAGTCAACATTAATAACAACACTTTTTTTTTTTTTTTTTTTTTTTAGATGAGTTTTATACTTTAAAAAACCATGCTTTTTAAAAATCTTTTAAGGCAATAACTTAGTATAAATATCATTTAAAGAAACAAAAACAATAATATCAAACTGTGATATGGCATCGATCCCTCACATGTTATCCTATTTCTTCTCTTTCTAGTGTAGTCCGTCGTACATAGCTGCTCTACAATTAGAGAATTTTTATAAACTTAGAAATCATTCTGAAGAGCAGGTTCAATAAGTAATCAAAATTACTCGTATCATTTAAGTATGCATTTTTCGTTTCTACCGCACATAAAAAAAACTAGATTGGAGACATTTTTTTCATTAATTTATTTCCCAAATTCCGTTACGGTATTTCTCACTGCGCATTCTTGACACTTCCGGTACCAATTGCGTTGATGGGCTAAGTACCTGTCCAAACATGTTTTACCTCGCCCCTTATAATAAACAGTTTCTGACTTAGTTCGATAAATATGATATGATCCCCAAAGATAATGATATCCGAAAGAATTTTAATGTAAAAAGGTAATATTTATTTTTATTTGGCGAGTTATACTAATAAGGAAAATAAATGTGAAAATGTAGGTTTTCAATTTGCTTATGTATACGGAATAACACATTGAGATTAGATTAAACACAACCCTACCAACGTTCTAGCAGCCTTGGACATTGCATAAAAACAACACATATATCTACAAAAGATATAGCCATTTAATGAAGAAAACATTGAAATTCAAGAGATAAACTTGTAGCAGTAAATTTTTCTTTATAATTTTTCATCTGAACTTTGTTCGCTATTAGATATTCAGCAGTGATAAAGCTTAGGTCAGCGCGATTGTTAAGTCACAGTTCATGAAGAACGAATGGAAACATTCGAATGTTTTGCAGCAAGAAGGTCCGGTTGTGAACCTGCCGAAGGAGCCTCCAAGGGCAACGTTGGTAATTGTTGCACAGTTTATCGGAATCCATAAGCCAAGGTGCTGCTAGGCCATTCTGGTTACGAATGGCCCCTAAATAGCGTCTGCATAATGTCAAGGAAGTAAAAAGAACACCTATAAATTCTTTCTTCGATATTATATCCATTATCTTATCCTTGGTAGAAATGCTTTGTGCAAGTGCTTTGTTATGGTTTGGGATGGCATTCTGTCTATCTGAAATGTGCCCAAGTGCATTGTGTTGTTGGGGACAAATAGAGATGCTCTGAATAAAATAAACATAGCTTTATCTTATTATCGGCCAACTAAAACTGCAGATGTACGGAAGGCGGTTTGACAGCATCTTGGAGGGTCTGAGTGCTAAAAATAAATTTTCTCTTATGGAAACAACTGAACTCATATTTATTTTAAACAATCTTATATATATATATCTTCGGTTAAGATCTTTTGACGATATTTTTTAACAAAATCAACAGAATTAGCAACTGCTCATATATACAAAAAATAATACAAGTGAAAAGTGATATTAGGCGTGGTATAATCACTGTAAAATTAGGGAAGTGAAATAGTGGGGAAGAAGGGGAGTGAAATAGATACTATATTTAAACACAATCCTGCGTAAAAATGCTTGATGCTCCTTATTACGTTACAAATAAACTCATCCACAAAGACCTTTAACATCCCATTCGTTGCAGATTTGGCCCAAAACAAATATGCGTCTTTTCATTGCAAACTCCTTACCCATTATTTCTTAATCTCTCGTCCTTAAAAATCACTGATAATCCTCCGAGGCGTCTGAAAAGAAGGCGGGCCTTCTAATTTAAATGAATGCTTGAAGTACTACCAATGGGTGGTTCCTTCAAGATTTTCAAGTGTAAATAAAACATTCCACATATTGACTTATTGTATTTATTATTTTGTACAGATGTAAATTACATTAAATAGATAAATAAAAAATATATTATACACTGTGTTTCAATATCAGGTGCATTCCGGCGAGGTATGGATAGAGAAGTAATATATATGTTCAAAAATATTTTTTATTTTTTAAATCACTAGTTAAATTTTAGAGATAAATAAATGAAAACAATAAATTTCCAGACCCAACTTTTGATAGCAGCATTCCGTACATGTGTTACCTATACCTATGACATTTTTAAAGATAGATTTTTACTTAAAATTAAAAGCGCAATTTAATTTTTTTTTTATCAATTTCAATGTATAAGTTGTTGTAGTCACGATTTGTTCGTGAATATGAAAAAAATTATTATAAAGCTGCACAGTATGGCTGATAATTTGATTTAAATATTTCACTTTTGCGTTTTTTTTTTGTTTCTTTTGGGTCACGAAAATGTATCTTGAAAGATTAATATGACTTACTTCTTGCCAATCTATCCATAGCTCGCTGAGTACAGATCGTACTGAATACAGATATTCGGATTGTCAAACAATAATTATTTAAACATCCAAAAAACACAAATCCAGGGGAACTAAAAGAACATGAATAATTTTCGATCCATACGAAATATGTCTAAAAGAATTACTTGAATGTTTTTTATTCTACAATCGCTTCAAAGTCCAACGGAAAGTAAACGGAATTTCACCCCGGACATTACGATCAATTCACGATCAACCAAATTGGTCTCGCGATCGACTTATCGGCCACCCCTGCACTATAATATCATATTCCAACATATCACCATCAAAAATATTTCTTATTAGTCCCTCAGTTACAAATAACAGTGATGATTAAAAATAGAAAAAAATTAATGTTAGCATTTATGAGGTTGACTTTCCCTATATACTCTAGATAAGCAAGAAAAATCGGGTTATTTTTCAGTTTAGTGACTTATGGAAATAGAATGAAAATATCCGTTTGTAATATTCTACCTGGCATTATAATAAAAGCTTTCATGCTATAACTGACCCGGTAAATGATACTAGCTGGGGTGTACCGAAGTTACACACTATAAGGTATTTAAATTAACAAAAGTTTAATGAATATTTTATTTTGCACTACAAATTTTAATTAAACTTTTTATTCAAAAAGAAAATTAAAAAAATGTTTTTTTTTTTTTTTTCAAAATCAAAATATTCGCACTCACATCATACATTTGAGAAATCAAGAAAGATATTTGGTTCTAAGTCTATTTGTCGGTTGTAAAAGCCATGGTCAGGCCAAACACCCTCTACCATTAATCTAATTTTTATGAAATTTTAGTGGTTGTGCTGTTTGTTGTTGTTGTTGTTGATTGTTGCTTAAAGGCGTAAAACCCTCTGGTCATCAACGCCTATGGCATGATAAAAGTAAAAAATAAATTAAATAATCAAGAATTTTAAAGGTTGCTAAAGTAGGATTAATAACGTAATTTTATATTCATATATTAACTACGTATTGTTCTCAAA
>NW_027115086.1:377848-384773 GCF_000696795.3 Halyomorpha halys
AAATAAAATGAGTAAAAAACATTAAAAAATCAAAATCAAAGAGGAGTTATAATTTATAAAGAAGGCGATGTGCTTTTAAAAATTCAAACACTCGTGAAATTTTAGCTTCCTCATCTGCAAGAGCTTCGGATAAATTTGGGGTCAGTCCTATCCTATTTATTGTTGGCAAATAGTGAGTACACTCTTCAAAAATATGTCTAATCGTAAGAATGGACTGACAATATTTGCCCGTTGGAGGTGGCAGTTTTCTTATCAGGTGAGAGTGCCTGAGGAGAGTATGACCTATTCTCAAGCGGGTCAGAGCAACCTCCTCCCTGCGGCTGTTGCGGTAGGATGTCGACCATGGTTTTACTGATCGTTTTATTTCTTTTAATTTACTCGGAGAACTTTCATCCCACTTCGCCTGCCATTTTTCTAATATTTGTAATTTAAGGGGTGTACTGAGTTCTGTTTGTTATCTATATGGTCCCACATAGATTTTCTCTTTTTCAACCTTCTATTTTCGCTAACATATGCAAACGTATTTTTCTTCTAGTACTTGAATTTTGAAAAGGTTTCTTCCTTAGACTGTATTCTTTATGCTAAATTAAATTCATTAAAAAACGTGATAAGGATAAAAATTTTATATATTTTTTTCAAATATTCATTTATACAAAGATAAATATGTACGTGCCCAAAAGAAATGATGAAGACTTCTAGCCAGTATAAATGGGAAACCCATTTTTTTTTTAATCTTTTTTAATTTAGTATTACTTGTACCTAATGAAACAAATAGGGAAATGGTAAAATTATACTGCGTAAACGAGGTATTTGTACGATGAATGGTTTCATGATAGAAGCATGATAGAAGAGTATCTGAGCCGGGAGATTTCTCCAATCATGCAAATTTATTAACTGACGGAATCATTTATTCAATTGATGGAATTGTTGTAGTCTGCTAAATTGAGTTGAGGGTCTTTTTGAGTGCACAAAGGCAATTTTAATGAAAACATTTGTAAGTTTCTTCTTCTTCATAAACTTTTTATGTAATAAGGGGACAATTAAAGAAAGCAGTATGTTGATAACATCAAAATTAATGGTGAAATTGCAGAAATCGACAGTCATCGGCTTCTGACTTAATTAATTCAATTCGTTTTTAGAATTAGTTAAGTAAGTTATAGCGTGTAATCCTATAATATATTCTTATAAAAACCTAGTAGCCGGAATTTAAATGTATAGGTGGAACGCATTCAGGCGCTTAGGGTATGCTTAACCTACAACGCATCCATGTAAATATAGATCGCCTAAGGCTGAGTAATAGTGAATTAATAACTTGCTAAACTATTATTTTAATTATTCTTTAATAATGTATTTTATTATTTAATAATCTTCAATAATTATTATCTTTTAATAGTTAAGAAAATTAAATTGCTATTATAACCATGCAAGGTCCACCATATCGATCTGTTATTTAAGAAATATAAAAACAAAACAATAAAAAATAACTTGCTTATGGTTAATATCATACTTGAATAGTTTTCATATTACTCAAACAGTTCAAATACAATTTCTTGTATTACTTTTTCTAAATAAGAGAAAAAATTAATTAGTATAGTAATAATAATTATTAACTTGATAACGTAATAATTATTAAGCGTCGTTGATCCAAACTAACCATGGCTTATTTGAAGAAAACAAGAACAAACTTTATTATTAGAGTATTAAAAATCCGTAATTATTATTATTAATTTATTATGTAACTTGTAAGTATACAAATACTAGGATTTTCTTATAATGAACCTCTTATATAATTGTTTTTCAAGTATTCTAGATATAAGCCAAACTTTATTCAATTCTATTGAAATTTATATAGATTGGCTATTTTCCAATGAATATGAATTTAAAATTAATTCCTAAAAGGGATTATTTCGAAACTAAATAAACGAAATTTTGACTTTTTATTTTGGCATCTACAAAACCTTAAAAAATTGATATCTAATTTTTTTATTCAAAGTCCCTATTTGAAATAAAGTTTTGTATTTAACAGAGTCTGTATAGTGGGATTTAGTTTTTATCTGAAACGTGGTTACATTTTAAAATGTGAATGTAGTGCATGAGTTTTTGACTTTATAACTTGAGTTAATCTGTGTGATATTTAATGGTATTGGGGCATACCACTATTGGGAGTTAATGAACTTAAAAAACTAGGCCTAAATCTAAGACTATTTACAGTATGCCTAGATTGTTCAAGTGGCTATAATGCTGCCTGTTGCCACCGCACTGGTGGGGGCGCTGGTTGCAACGCCTGGAATAGTGGGTTGGGCTGATGTTTCAACGAGTCCAGGAATTTAATACGTCTCCTCCTGATGAAGTCCATTCGTTGGGATATTCAGTAATTTGTGAAGAATCGGCGGTTTCTTCTTCTTCCATACAGTAGTCCGTACAATTTTCCGCAGTTTGGAACTTAGGAAATTTTTTAAGTGGCGCTGTGTATCATAGAAGTACTAGACGGAGTATGCTCTTGTAGACTTTTAACCGGAGGGAAAGGGCCGATGATGTTAGGAGATGGTGTAGGCGGTAGGGTTTCCTTCTGATTGTATTTGTTTTTGGGTATAGACGGGTACAAAACTTTAGATTTCGATCCAGCTTTGTACCCAAATAAATATGGCAGTTCAAATTATGATTTTCGGCAGTTTGAAATCTTAACTTTTTTTCTGACCTCCTTTATTGAAAATATATAGATAACAATATTAATATATACCTGTATATAAATATATGTACGTAATGGTGCCTTTCCTTTGCCATATGGTATTATAAGGGGTTGGGCTAGGTCCGCTGAGGGCGAGGGTTACAATATTGGGGTACAAAGAACGAGGAGCGCCGCTCCACTGGGGGATAAGGATGACTTATTAAGTCCTTACCTCGGCGAGGACGTCGACTAAGGGGACCCTGCTTTGCCACCTCCCGGGTCGAAATCTTAACGCATAACTATATTAGGTATAACTGTTTTTATATTATTAAAATAATTGAGAATTAAATATGCATAAAAATAATCTCGATGTACTCAATCAGTCGAGATTTTCAATTTGAATTTCAATTTCAAATTTTTAGGACCGAGAAGCTGTTACAACTAACTAATGAGGTTCTACTGGTTCCTCCGGTAAAACTTTTAGGAATAAATGAAAAAAAAATTTATTTTTTTTAAATTTTAATATGTAATTTATTAGAGTGCTACCAATAGGTAGTTAAGTTTTATTGCACACAACAGGCCTTATTGGCCGCATTGGTTTTGTGCCAAATTAAATGAGTAGTTTCTCTACAGGCCTGTTTATGTCCATTATAACTGAGATCAAATTTACTAAATGTATTTATAATTAAAGTTGTAAATAGCGATAAATCAGTGAAAAATATTTAATTTTAAGTTTTTGCTCCTATTTTTATTATACATTCGACGTCTTTTTGCTGGAAAAAAAAGGCATATAACATACATCACATTTATCTGAAATAATGAAGAAAATTATAACATCTAGCTCATTATTTTACATATTTTTTTATATAAATTGCAATAGTACTTTGTAAACTCATTGCTAGCCAAACTGGTAACTCTGTTCAATAACCTGAGAGTGAAATCAGACTGAACTCTCTAGCGCCAAACCTTGAACTCGAGCTTTGCAGTGCACTCACGACTGACATATCGTACCACCTGGATCACAACAGTCTCAGTATCCACACTTCTCTTCTGTTTCTAATCCATTCTTTCACTCATTCCCACATCTCCTGTTTGAATTTATTTATACATGTATTTGTTTTAATTCTATTTTCTTATTGTAATATAAGGAATATATAATATAATTGTAATATATTGTATTTTGTATTTAAATGAAAAATAAAGAGGTTTTGAAAATAAAATAAGAAATCTCCTTAATTGTAAAGAGATTACAATCGCGTTAGAGCAGCGTATTTTGTTTTAAATTTACATGAATGTTGATTTTTTAAAAATTCCTTTCATACAAATTTTTTCTGGTCTATTAGTTGATGAATATGTGTTTGCTGAATTTTTTTGTGTATAGAAAATAATATATGCCTGGCTTATCCGGAGTTTCATGCCTGTAAAGTATTACCATCTTAACGGCCTTTTAATTTTACATAATATTGAAATTGGAAGAAGATTGTTGACCGTATAAAGTAGATTGTAAGAAGATAGTCCGGGTGGCGGTCAATAAAGGTATCAAAATTGTAAAAGAAAACTATTTATTGTTAACCAACGTTTAACCCTACTTTGCAGGGCTTCGTCAGGGCTGTCAGATGGAAACAAAAATAACTGATATATTACAATAGATAAGGCTTAAGATAGAAATTATATATTTTTTGTTAACGATTAATAAACAATCAAGTTAATGAATAAGATACAAGAAACATATAATAAAAAAAAAATAGTAATGATATTGAAAAGTGCAAATTCCTGCGGATAGAGATAAAGTCAAAAACACTGAGAATTAGGATATATTTTATAATAAATAAATTGTGTTTGAAAGTGTGAAGATGTTTACATATTCCGAAAAACAAAAATTAAAGGGATTTTAAATCAGTATACGAAAGCCTGAGAAAAAAAAGGCATTTTTTAGGATGTTTCTAATTATTTCGAAACAATTTTTTTTTTTATATACTGATATAATAAATAGTTAAATTGAATACTAAACCAGTTTGTAATCATATCAGCGTGTTTTTTGTTAACTTGGTTTCTTCTAATAAATCTTGAATAAACTGGATTTTCCTGGTAAAAGAGAAACATAAGGTATTTTGTGCCCTATTATTATATTGGTACCCATAATAATTACATATAAAGTTTAATATTTTATTTTGAGTTTTTTTTTAATTTATAACTTTTGATGTTAAAATCTCTTTCAACTGTATAGCCATCCTTTCTATTATTTATGGCGTAAGGATCTCCTTCTATGTAGGACATGTACATCGACCAATAAAGTGTTAGGCGGTTTTGTATTTATATTCAACATGCACAAAAACATACTTGCCTTGATGTTTTTTTTCGTATGGTCAATAATGAACCTCTAATGAATAATGAATCAACCGAGACAAACATTTTAAATAACCGACTTAAAATATGAAGATTTAAATTTCACATCCAATAAAAATATCTTGTCCGATATTTTTATAGTCATGTGAATATCATATGACTCTTCCTACCGCTTTGATCACAAAGTCTAAAACTATATGTCTAATGAAGACTTTTTTTTTTTAATCTTGAGACATTCTGAAAGTCAAACTCAATGCTGCAAACTATTAGGTAGCGTTATTGAAATCGTAATAGTAATAAAAATCTTAAGTATTAAAATTCAAATCAACGTCATATTTTTTATCGTTTAATTTAATGTAATATTAGTAATAAATAAATAGAAATAATAAAGCATTGTCTAATAATTTATAGCGTTTGTTTCTCCCCTTTATCTAAAAATAAGTTCGCTTTTTTACCTTCCTAGTTTATATTATGTTGTCCGTATAAACTTATTTAATTAAATACAACCCGGAAATCCTTTGTGAAATTAGTTTGAATTATGCTCCGATACAATTCAATATTTTTATTTCAAAAAGCTGAAAATCTTATTATAATAAATAAGCGAAAAGAATAAGTTATTAACTAATTCATTAAAGTAGTAAGCTTAACAAGAGTTTATTATTAAATGAAATAGAATGCTCACTTTCAGTTTCCACGGTTAGGTAATGAAGTAGAGCTCATTTATCCGTAAATAATTCGAATGGCTAAAGGAGCTTTAATAGGAAGACACCTTATTTGGATCAGTGATTAAAGAAGGAATTTACGCCTTTCTAGGGGTGTGAAAAAAATGAGCTAAACGTTGAAGGAATGAGGAATAACAAGAAATGACTCCTCGGACTGGAGGTCCATCGGGTCATTAGTGAATTAGTGATATGATTAGTTATGGCAATGAAATAAAGTGTTCAATTAAGATCAAGGCAACATAAAATATTATATAGAAGTTATAGTAGCCGTAAAATGGCTTAATGAATTAATGGTAAAATATTAGTTGACAATATTTTGCCTCATATGGACATTAATTACTACTTAGAAATTTATGATTGTTATTATTGAACTATAATTGCTTTCAAAACAATGGACCTTTTTGTCGTTGCTTATACAGGCCTTTCAGATCTTTTATTGCACGAGTCAAAATGGGTGTTTCACTTTCAACCATATTTATAGACTTACATGTTAGAAAATTAAACTACACATAAAATATCCTTGTTACAGATAGAACATCTCTATTCCATAGATTAACTTAAAAAATTTTCAATGTGGGGGAAGAAATTATTATTAAACAAAAAATAGCATTTTGAAGTATGCAGTTCAGAAGCAGTTATTTAAGGTGCAAAATGTTCCAAACCAGAGTTACCAATTTTAAGTTATGAAATTTATAGATTGAAATACACAATCTACCACAATTAAGGGCAATAAAAATTAAGTGTTCAATGAAAAATAAAAATGAATAAAAAATCTAAATGATAAGAATAGTACTTTAAAAATTGAAAAAATGAAATAAAATAAAACTGATTAAATATTAACAAGATAATTTATTTAAAAGATAAATAAATTTAAGTAAAAATAAATAATCCCACATACATACATTTTACAATTAAATACCATATACCAATTATTGAATGTTGAAAAAAAACACATACTTTTGATCAGCTTTTCCGGTCAAATACCCCTACTATGAGATGTCTAAAGTGGTGAAATCTTAAAATAAACCGAATTTTGAGATATTGGAAGTTGCTATATTGAAATATCTCAGTGATTTGCTTACAATATTAATTATTATTTGTAAATTATATTTTGTTAGAGTACTAAATATTTTTTTTTAAATTGCTAAAATAGAAATTCATTACCTCTGCTGTGGATTAATTTAATATA
>NW_027115086.1:384873-402096 GCF_000696795.3 Halyomorpha halys
AATTAATTTCTAATTCTAATTCAATAGTTTTATAAAAATAAATTAAGGAAAAATCATAAATTTTCTAGAAATATATTTCAGGAATATTTTTTAAGTCGTCTATAAATACTTAAGAACGAAGTGGACAGAAATACTTACTTAAAAAAAGTAGTGTCGGTCAAAAAGTAGTATATTGGATGGGTTCCTATACAAACAGCATTCTAAATTTAGTTGGACAATTGCTTATTATTCTTATTTTACACTGGCGTAGTGATTGAATAGTATTACATGATTTAGTTCTTTAATATTTTTATTTTTCTATATCTTCAGTGTCTTTGTCATTTTTTGTCTTTTATTATCAGCCTATATATTAAAATCTAGTTATTTCTTAGTGTAATAAATAGAAAATATATGCATATATAAAAATTCTACATGGTCGTGCACAATTCTATTTAGTTAAAATATAAAAAAAAAATACTCGATATTCATGCATAAAATAAAATATTTATTTAAATAAAAGTAACAAATATATTTATGATAATTATAAAAAGTTACAAATATTTAAAAATAAGGGGCAATACATATAAAAATAACAGACAGATAAAGTAATAAATGTATGTTTTAAAGTAATAAATTAGTACTATAATTAATACGGATTATAAAAATATAGAATAATTAAGTTATAATTATTTATTTCATATAAATATAAAATCTATAATTCTAACCTATGGTATCCATAAACCTCTTCAGGATGTGATCAACCTATTTCAGCAATAACCCAGAGCTTCCTGAACAAGAGCGGTAGCTACTGAAGATAGCGATATTAACATGTTCTAGTAGTTGATGGAGAACGGAGAAGGATCCTTCGGCAAAGTATAATGGAAGGTGCAAGAAGCCGATCAGCTCCGCAGACAGGACATCGGACCGCCTTTTCGACGCGACATATGGTACGTGTTACTGCTACTGGATCCGGTAGAGGTACAGCGGTCCAAGACTGTCTTGTTCGCTTCCAATATCCAATAGAGAGCATGTCTTCAGACAGTTACCAGCCCTCCGGGAAGGTACTTTATGAACACAACAGGTTGCCGGTGCTAAAGAAAGATCTTGTGAAGGTAAGTTATTCATAATATACCTTCATGAATTTGATTACCATGAAAAAGGATACATTTAATTTATTTGAGATGTTGAAAAAATGTGTTATATGTATTTTTTTTATATTCATATTTACATATATAAGGTTAAACCGAAATATGACTGGGGAAAACAAACGCATCAAATAACTTCAAAAATAAATAACAAAATTAAGTGTTTTTTTAAAAATAATTTATTTATTGTTATTTACAACTGTATACACATATATACAACAAGGAAATTTCCTGTAGGTGACATAGGACATGATACAAACATGTGGAGAATCTACCCACTGATAGAACTCCAATAACATTTCTAGAGAGTTCTCGAGGCTATCTTCTTTTCAGACGCCTATGAGGATTATTAGGTAATGAAGCCAGGTTAGAAACAAGTGGATTTGGGTGGTTGAGAAGTTTATTATGGAAGGAACGGTATCTGGTTCTGGCCAAATCGGCAACATATGGAGATGGATGACTTTATTTGTCACAAAGTAAGGAGCATTAAGGATTTTACGAAGGATTTTGGACTGTAAGGATTGGATTCTGGAGGAATTTGATGGTTTAGTGGAGCCCCAAAGCTCAACTCCGTATGTTCAGATAGGCCTTATAATAGTCATGTAGATCAGTCTTTTGTAATGGATTGGCAATTTAGGAAAAAAATACAAAGCTCATGTTTACAAGCTTTGTATTTTTTTCCTCCGGGACAAATAATTTTTATTTTAAACTTTTGATAATATTTGCTAATAAGTTTAAATTAACGAATTATTTGTCAATTTGCTAAGTTTATATGACAATAAGATGAAAGGTCCCTTAAAAATGTAATTTATATAAAACTAGAGGGAAGTCCTGTTTTAAGTACGGTATTAATGTAGTCTTTCTCCCTTTTTCCCATCCTCATATTTAACATTATATTTATTTATTTAACTCTTAATTTAAAATCACATTTACACTTCGAACCAATTAACCAACGAATTATTGGCCAATTTGCTAATTTTATATAACAATAAGATGAAAGGTTAAAAATAAAAATTATTTGCCCTGGAGGAAAAAAATACAAAGCTCATGTTTACAGATAAAACTAAGATATTTTTTTCTAAAATAAAAAAAATAGAATTTTTCGTAATGTTGTAGCATGAAAGGAACGAAACTATCTAATGCAAATGCAATATATCTCAACTGTAAAAAAGAATGTAGGTGAACAGTCCACCTACATTTTGTATCGACCAAAACGTTTCCTGTTAAAAATGTTCTTGTATTTGTCTATGTTCTTTTTTAACACTACGAACTGAAAATTATACACTTCTTATATTACATTGAAACGATTTAGTAATAAAAGAGAAAAAAAACATGTCTCCATAGAAAATGAAAAATCGCTTATTATTTTCTTTTTTTTTTAAGGATATCCTTTCATTCGATTTTTAATTCATTAGTTTGATATAATTTTTAATTTTAATATTAATTATGTAGATATGGTTGGCAGTGAAAGATTCTAGTAAATGTTATTTAGAGTAAGCAATGTATAACAAATTATAAGTTATAACAAATAAAAAAAAAATCTTTTTAATAGTCTTAACATAAGAGCGAAGAGTGGAGATAAATCGCGTCAGGAGCATATAGGAAATATACATCCTACGTAAAATCCTTTATGCTCATTATTACGTTACAAATAAACTCAGTCACAAAGACCTTAACACCCCATTCGTTGCAGATTTGGCTCAAAACAGATATGCATCTTTTCATTCCAAACTCCTTAACCATCCTACCCCATTAATTCTTAATCTTTCATCCTTAAAAATCCCTGATAATCTTCCGAGGCGTCTGAAAAGAAGATGGCCACGGGACCTTCTAATTTAAATTAATGTTTGAAGTACCACCAATGGGTGGTTCCTTCCCTAAATTTTCAAGTGTATATGAAACATACAACATATTCACTTATTGTATTATTTTGTACAGTTGTAAATTACATTAAATAAATAAATAAAAAAAATATGTATATATCAATGAAATCACTTTAGAATGCTCTGAATTAGTGAAAAGGCATTTTAACGATAGCATTCGAAAACAATAAAGAATAACGATAATTTTAATGGATGTATTTGTGTGTATGTATATACATTTTACAATAATTATCGAAAAATACAGAAATAGTAAATAGGTATCTTGCCTAAAAGATGAATTGTTTATTTGAAGGTGATCCTCAAGGCCGCGGTCAAGAGGGTATACAAATAGTTATTAACTATATATTTATTTATTTTTTTGATAGAAAATAAATAAATAGTTCATTATTATTTTTTCTTTATTCTTCACCGCGGCCTTCATATTTTTTATATAAAAATTGGTTCAGTTTTGTGCTAGGTAATACATAGTTATTTGGAAAAGAGCCTCAGACCGAACTGATCCTCTGAAATGAAATATTATTTTTAGATAAGATAACAATTAATAATGTTTAATAATTTTCTTTTTAATGATTATTGTAAAATTCACTTTAATTAATCTAAATATAATTTATTTTTAAATGTTCGTTTCAATTCAAGCTGATTTCCTAGTTAATACTTTATTTTTACATTACAAAACACGTTAAATTGGTTAATAACGATTACAGCATTTCTCTCTTCAAATATGTTCATTCTTGTGATTATATAAAATATTTGCTCTTAAGGTTGCAATATGGGAACAGGTCATGCTAAAAATAAAATTGAATAATTTGCTTCGCTTCTACATCACAAATCCAAGCTTATGTTGAGTGTGGTTGTTCCATATTATTTCCTTTGCAGTTTCCATATAGACAGATTTTTTTCAGCCTTATTCAGACCCATCTTACCAGTATTTTTGCAAAATGGCAATGTTATTAATATGGAATCTTTTTTCTGAAGTGCGTTAGACGACATTAAATCAAATATTCAAATGTTGAGGTTATTACGAATAAGTTGATTTGTGACATGAGGATCATTAAGGATTTAAAGGAAGATTTGGGATTGTAAGGATTGCATGCGGAAGGAATTTGATGGTTTGGTGGAGCACCAAAGATGAATTCTGTTTGTCCAAAATGGTCTGATTATGATAGTGTATGAGAGTTTTTGGTAGTGCATGGGAGGTTCAGAGTGTCAAGTAAGTGTTGTAGTCATCTGAATCTACGAGCAGTTTCTTGTCGTTTCAGTATAGTTTGGGGATTCCAAGTAAGTCTCTTGTTATGAGGGAGTCCTGAGTAGCGAATCTCTTCAACAGGCTTTAGTGTGATTTTAAAAATATATACTATAGAGCAGGGGAGAAAAGGTTTACGACGGAGAGTAAAAGTGATCTGATGTGATTTGTTTGGATTTATTTTGAATCTCCAGTTGTGACACCATTCTTAAATTGATGTGATATGTGACTACAGAGTTTGTGATGCATTAGTAGCTTTATTTATTACAGACAGTACAAATGTGTAATCAGCATGTGTCGTCGTATACGAAATACACCAAATTGGATTGTACATCGGGCATTTATAATATTTTTTTTCCTGTTCGATTCAAAAAAGGCATGAAAGTAATTCTATGCAGAAGACTTTCTTTTGAGATTCTCAGGGATCCACAACCTATGTCAATAGTTTACATCCCGACTTTGATTATTTTTACTTAATTTGAATAAAGGGTTACGATCCTTTGATTGCTAAAAAATGATTTTTAGTATCCTTACACAGCTCTTTTGGGAATCCACCCAGACCATAAATTTATGTTTAAACCTAATAGGAGAGCTATATTCATTATAGCTATGGGCTCACACATTACCCCTATGATGAGTGTCGGTATATAACGCAATAAATGAGGTAGACAAATTACACGGTTCATGTCCCAAAGATCACTCGAAATATAGATTTGAAAACCCGCAATAAACTTTTGTAATGATATTACGTTTTAATGACTGCCATAAGAGCCCGTTCCTCATTGAAACTGCAATGTTCACCTCTATAAAGTGCTAGAGTACTGTCTCTATTAGTCCTAGGCGATTGGATTCTTCTTCCTCTCCACTTCTTTATCGCCCATTTCTTTTCCTATTTAATGGACACGTTATTTGATTGCTCTTTTAAATAAGATTTTTTGCACTAGCGAAGAAATTTACTCCTTTTATATGGGGACAGAAACAGTTATACTTTATATTTTAAATCTAAAGATGAATTTGAAATGAACTTCGTCTCAAAAGTTAGTTCAAATAGATTGTCCTGAGGTCATCTATAATAATTAGTCAATGACGTTTGACGCGTGGCTAATATTGGTTTTTGGAAAAGTCAGATTGTTAGAACAAAGAGACTAGTCATTTGATCTTTCAGACAAGAGACATATTTTTAGGTGGGTAACAATTTTTGGCCTGGAATGAAAGGAGTTAATTTTGACAAACAATATCCCAAGTAAAATCTACAACTACAGACATTATTCCATGCTTATCTTTATTCTTGTTCTGTTTATTATTAATTTTTTTTAAATATTGATTTATTGCTATTTAAAACTGTACATTATAATACATTTAGTAAATCTGATCTAATTTAAATTGGAGTGTTACAGGCGTGTAGAGAAACTACCCATTTGTAGCACTCTAATGACATTTTACATTAGCTGGTCTCGTGGCTATCTTCTTTTCAGGCGCTTCGGAGGATTGTCAGGAATGGAAGAGGATGCAAGATTAGAAACTAGGGGGTTTGAATGATTAGAGAGTTTATAATGGAAGGAGTGATATCTGGTTCGGGCTAGATCGGTTACATTATTATTAAATTATGCATTATTAAATAGGTTTTTCTTTTATATCGGTTAAACAGAAATAATAAAATTCAAAATAGCTACGTTTTGTCTGTATCGTACTTAATTTAGTTTTATTATTAATAATCGAAAGTAATTAAAAATTGATTGACTTGGGCATATCCAATTAATAGCTACCTTTAATAGTATATACTATCTTAAGAAAATATCTGTTGATATAGAAATTCAACCTTTGTATATTCAGTTTAATAAAATTACCAGAAAAGGAAATTAAAAAAGCTATTTTAAAATAAAAATGTGTTGATTGAAAAGCTAATATGGCGCCAGCCATTTGGAAACTAAATTTTAAATTTAGATAATCTGATTTAAAATTATTTTTTAGAAAAGTAAATTATTTTCGAATACCCTTCCGCATCAAAACCGAAATGTTCCTTTAAATTCAGATGGACAAATTTTTTTTACTACTGCCGTTTTTCGATGTTGTTGGAGACTCGACTTAACCCACACTATTGGATTTTAGAAGAGATTGAAAAATAACAAAAAGACATCTATGTGTACTTTCAGACCTGAGACATGTATTTCAGCTGAACATAAATTTGGACAGATTTAGCCAAAGAATATGGTATATAACATTGCGAACAGAAGGCGTGATGATGATACGGAACCTTTAACAACATATTGCAACAGAAAAAAAAAAGGTATTATTAATTTTAAAAAATGGACGGTGTGTTGCCTCTGTGCTACTAACTCCAAGAACCCAGGACATACGGAGTTGAGCTTTGGGGCTCCAAAAAACCTTCGAATTCCTCTCGTATCAAATCTTTACAATCCAAAATCCTTCGTAAAATCTTCAATGCTCCTTATTTTGTTACTAATGAAACCATCCATAAAGACCTAAATGTTCCTTATGTAATCGATCTAGCCCGAACTCGATATTATTCCTTCCATAATAAACCTTGCTTCCTCTTCCATTCCTGGTAATCCTCCGAGGCGCTTGAAAAGAAGATGGCCTCGTGACCTTATATTGTAAGCTGTTTTTAGAGTTCTACTACTGGGTAGTTTCTCTACATCCTGTATCATATCATTATGTCATTATGATCAAATTTACTTGTTGTATTTTTTTATACAGTTGTAAATATCAATAAATAAATAAAAAGACCTTTCATGGGTTTTAGTGGCACAATTTTTTTTTTTTTATCTCATCTTTAAATTAATATAAGTATGAGCCATAGGTTGCTAGACGGGCGGTTGTGCAAGGAGATGAATTGGTTAAATCATGCTCCAAAACCAGATTTTTCCCCAATCAAGAGTACTCACATTATGAGTCTGAGTGGATTCCGGAGGACACGGTTGACTCACGACTACCGAAACAGAAAAAATAATTATCTATTACAACTCGATTCGAACCCAGTTCCCTAGAGTTAGCAGCACAGTACCTTACCACAGAGATATCCTGTCTGCCTAAAGATAAGATATATCTTTAATACAGTCATCATACAATAATAAATAGTTTTATTTTTCTATTGATAAAAAAAAATTATAAATCGAAAAAATGTATATTTGTTTATGTATAAGTTTATTACCTATTTCTTATCATTCTAAGCTAAATCTTTCAGAATATTCTACCATCCGGCGATGTTCGAAATACAAACAGTGAAGGAGGATGATGAAATTACAATTTAATATGTTTACAATTTTTTTTAATGAAACTTTGACAACTAACAGTAATATGTAACCTTATCGTTTTGAAAGCACCGTCAATCATAACTAATTTGTCATCAAATCGAGAACAAATTTGCGAACACCTCCTGATGCAGAAAGTAAGCAGGCGACCGTTATGCAAACATCAATAAGGGAACACCGTTGACAGTGGATGATGGCTATCTCGCCGTGGCAATATCATAACAACAAATGCTTCTCCAATCTGGACGATCATCTAATTGAACGAAGATTAATGGAACTGGACTTTATTCTGCACACACCTGTCACTCCCCTTGACGCTGCAGGATCTAACACTTCCAATGACCGTGCGTTTGCCTCATCAAATGAGTGGCAAGATGTCTATTCTTCATTCTTTGTCAATGCGTCAAGATCATCATTATATTTATTGGTAATCACGAAAACTACCTAGTTTTATTTATTTATTTTTTTTTATTATTTCAGGACAGTCTAATCTTAGTTTCACCTAAAAATACATTAGGTGATAATTTTTTTTTTTTTAAAGAATTTTAAGGAGACCAATATTACATCGTCATTCTTGTTTTTGTAAAAGTTCTGTCTAAACGCAACGAAGCGTTAATGTTTTAACTCTCAGCAATGAATTTTCTAGAGCACTCCATTTTGTTTTAATTGCAAACACTCTTCTTTTCACTTTACTGGTAATGAAAATAATGTACCATATAATAGGCTTGGGTGTGCTTAAGATTTAAGGGTTATAATAAATAAATAAACCGGTATATTGAAAGTTTAGTGATTTTAATTTTAAAACGTAATATCACTTAACGCTAAACTTAGTGATATTTATTTCGCGATTCTATAGGCTAATATGGTGTTTCTTCTTCCCTTTTGTGTTTAACAATCTATTGCTAATTTTTTTTCAGCCGTTACTTCAAGATGCATCAATATCATCAACGATAGCATTCTAGCAGGACTTCCTTTAGCTGAGTTCGGGCGCCGGGTCATTGCATATCATATCAACCACCATCTCCTATTTTGGTTAAATTCGATGTGCTCCATCCTTTTATAAAAAATAAGATTATATCAATGTTTTTTCTATCCCAATAATTGTTTTTTTTTTTTCAAATCGTACAACATCTGACAAAACCAACGAGCTCCCGGATAAACTAGCAACACATAAGAAAAAAAAATTGTAAGATTGTAATTTACCAACCAAATCGTTTACAAGTTTTAGGTTATGTTCAATAAAATATACTGATTTGAGAAAAAGAAAACAATAATCATTCTCCAAAAAATTACAAAAAAAAAAAAAATATTTTGTGCAAAGTTAGGAAGTTATAAAAGAAAAAAATGTTCATGATCCAAAGGCGATTAGTTAATCAATGAAATACATTTTTTAATAAGTAATTCAGATGATATTTTCTACCTAATAAAAAAAAAATGTAGATTTGTCTGTTTAATGCAGAAACATATTCTGCATCAAATATGAAATTCAATCGCCTTTGGATCGTGAAAATTTTTTTCTTTTAAAACTTCATAACTTTATACAAAATATTTTTTTTTGTAATTTTTTGGAGAATGATTATTGTGTTCTTTTTCTCAAAACGGTATATTTTATTGAATATAACCTAAATGGAGTGTGATAAATGATCACACTGTTACCAAAATTATAAAAATAATAATAAGAAAATATATATATATGAATAAATAAATAAATTTCTATATGTATACAAACCGAAAGATAAATAAAATTATCATAATTATACTATTTACTAGAAGTGGTAACGAGAATATAAAATAAGTAAATACATAAATTGAACTAACATAATGAAAAATAAAAATACTAGTTAGATTAACACTGTTATGTAAAATATTTAGGCTCTCGAGATCACCGAGCCAACCCGGTCTCTCACACACATGAGGGGTAGAGCAGGACTCTTCGAGATCCTAACGCAGCCTTCTCACCGCATCACTAGTAATAAGCCAGTGGATGCTGAGTAAGTGCACTAAAGCCGCAAACATGAGCTGAGCAGCTGGCCATTGCTAGAACTCCAATTGTCGACTTTATATTACAATAGGTCTCTTGCCCTTTTAGCCTTCGAGGTGGATTATAGGGATGGGTGGATCTGGATAAGGATTGAACCAAAGGATTAGCATGATTAGAAATGTTACATAGGGAATTCAGAAAATTTAGTTGATATGAGGGCAAGGACAAAAGGGATGTAAAGGTCATTGGTCAATTGGATACGTTGTAGTGTATTGACTATGGTTCTTAGGATTTCGGATTAAAGGGATTGGATGTGTTTGATGTTCGAATGTTAAGCTGTATCCCAAAGTTCAACTCCATAGATTTAGATTGGTCAGAGGATAGTCTTATTAGAAATTTTTTGTCTATTGAGAGATTAGAGTTCCTACTGGCTATCCGGTGTCATCTGCTGAGTTCTTGTCTGTTAAGTCTAGTATGTTGGTTTCAGGTTTCTATCTAATATCTGTATCAAGCAGTGACAATTTTAAAGTAAAATACATTTTTTTCAAATAAATATTTTTGATCCAAAGGCGATATGTAAATCGAAGAAATAATTTTTTTAAAAGTAATTCTGAAAATTTCGGTACCATATAGAAAATAACCTTAGCTTTCTGTACGATTCATTCAACATTCCCGGGAAGAAAGTTGTAAGTAAAAGAAGCAAGTAGAATATGATAACGGAGATAACAATTTAATTTAAGCTTATGTAAACAAGATACAATTAGGCAACAAATAAAAATGGTTTTATAACCTACGGAGATATGTGAAAGTTCTTACGATGATAAATACCTTAAATGTGTTAACTTAATATTGGCCCTGACAGACGTTCGATCACTTTAATGTGGTCTACTTGAATCTAAACTAGAAATAGACACGATGATATATCGGACAGCTATGACCATGCGAGCTACCCTTACATCAATTTCATTTGAAATTTATATCAGTTGGGTAAGAAAGCTCGTAGCAAATTTCTACAAGCTGACGGTGAGCATGTCCAGTTCCATGTTGGGCGCGGTGGACGCCCCGAGACTCTTAATCATTGTTCACTAAATATTATCCCCTGGTAGGTGGTGGCATCGCTATTAAATAAAGGATACACAGGCGTCCCTTCTAGTTATTCATATACCGGGTGCTATGTATGAGCAACATCAATACGTGCATATACTCGCCCCATTCCGGACGCCCTATAAATAAACATTATCGTTTACTACGGCCCATAAGGTAGGAACTAACGTCAAACATCTGAATATTTATAAAGATAGTTTGCTCCTCTCGCTGGTCTCGGATGTCGAACGACACAAAATAGCGGGCCCTTCCCACGCCTCTTTTTATTTTCTGACGTTTTCTTTATGAAGATTTTTCACTTATCTCCTTAATTGTTATTTATGAAGATATTTAATCGCTATTTAAAAAATAGGTATATATTTTACAACCTCCCATTTAAAATGAATAACTAAGGATCAAGCCTCATATGATATCTCGGGACATCTGTAAATATCAATAAAATATTAATATATTGGTATTTTTCATTGAATATAACTTTTCACTTCTAGGCTGATTTAATTTACAATATAAATTATTTTGACCCAAACATTTATTGATAGTCACTATAAATATGTAAATTCAGTTCATAATATTTTGTAAGAAGTATGCGTTATTTTCTTTTTATAAAAATCTTTCAATGGAGGGAAATCTTTAGTTATAATTTGTTACTTAAATAGATTTATTTGTTAAATAAGTATTTGACGTATTGCCTCATCCACTGTATCTTTACTGTAATAACAGTGATATGTAGTTAGGTCATTTAACAGGTAAAAGATCTAAGTAATTAAAATAATTTAATATAATAAATTATCTAAAAACATTCAATTCTGGTAAAATTAATTTTGTACCCAGAATTTGGTTTTAATAAGGAGTTTCTATGGAATCGTGTAACATAACTGAAGCAACTATGTATAAAAAGATCTTTCCATTATCCTTTATTCCCAAATTTGGTTCTGGCGCTCTCATTTGGTATCCAGTCACTTTCAATATCAGGCAGTTCTGGCTGGGATCTCTTGGAGTCCTGCTTTGTCTACCACACGATGGCGATAAACCTTGGTTCAGAGTTTCAGCCAATGTAAGCCAAAAAGCCAAATGTAAATATAGTTCACATTAGAAATGTTGGTATGAATAAATAGTTTTTGTTTTATTTGCTGATCGCATTCCCTTTCCCCCTCTCCCCCCCCCCCGACCATCTTCTTCACAAGTAAATATAGTTTATACGTGTGTCAGATGAAATTAGTTTATTTTTAATTACCTTTCAATTTTGTTTTGCATCGGGTATATAGTTCTGTATTAGCAACTTAACGCACAACGTTATTATAATTTGAAAAAGAGGGTTTCTTCGGCTCAATCAAAGAAATGAAATTTTTCAGGGATAAGTTGAATACTATGTTATGAGCTAATGCTATGTGATGAGGTATCGCATACCATTTCTAAGGTCATATGTTGTCATACGTTCCCACTTAAATATCATATAACCACAATGAAACGATGAGTTAATTTATATATATTTTGTAATCATCTAGTACGAATTATCACTAATTACCTATATTTATACATGAATTATCAATATAGCCTATAAAATGGGGAATATTTTATTTTACTACTTGGTGAAGATTAGATTACGTTGGATTGGGTATACTACAATCGTTAATACCAATGCATCACTCGCAAATGAAACATAATTGATTATAGGCCTCCAGACGTAACCTGATGGCGGTAATTTATAAAGGAATGCAGTCTCTGATTTATCAAGAGTCGGAAGGGAAAACGGAAGGACAGGTGCCCGATTTACAGACTAGGATATTTAAATGGCCATGCCCGGAAGAGAGGAACAAAGATGGAGAACAGGTGGAGGGGCAGGTGCCTACCAGATAGTGCATCCTGGATTTTTTACACATCCTCCTTGGCGAGTTCTTATCTCGACCCCCGAGTCTTCTCTCCTCATTACCAAGCTAACTAATCCAGGGCCCATAATTATATGTTTCTTTTCGAACGTCTGTATAATTATTTGAAATCAGTTTTAGTAATTGGGAAAAAGATGAATGCTCTGGGATCATATTAAATGATATGCGAATAAATAATTTGCGTTCTTGAGCTGATTGGAACTTTATGAAGGAAAATATGTATCAGTTATGGCTTTGGAAGAATATGTTAGCGCTTTTCTGAAGGTTTATTAATATAGAAGTAGATGTAGGTTAGCGTTATATTATTTTTTTACTTTTTAAAATTTTCTGAACTCCTTTAATTTCCAAACCTAAAGCCTTGGCGTTATTATTTATTTTTTTTAGTGCCTCTTCTGTCAAGAACCATTGGTAGCACTTTTAAACCAGAATATTATGGAAATTCCAAAACTTTGTTCCTCTTCTTAATATCTTTCTTTCACTGTCTGTCCGATGGTCTCGTAGAATAGATAGAAAAGAAAAATACTTATATACGAACAAAATTTATATGAACGATTTTAAAAAATAACAAGTTAATTGGAACATAAAAATGAAGAATAACAAAAAGTTTAAATAAGCAAGTATCTAGATCAGCGCCACAACAATCGACACGCGGCTTGTAAGGGTTTCGGCAGATCGCAAATGTTAGTGAGAGTAGATATTCTTTGAATTTAGAGTGCCGTTCACGGAAATAATTGAAACATTCAGTGTTAGTTGTTATGAAGAAAGAAATTTAAAAGTCAATGTTTATTGTTTACTTAGAATATAAAAAGGGGCACCAACAATCGTTCCAAGTACTTTGGAATGAAATGAATAGTTTTTTTTTTTTTATATTTGACTGTTTTGCTATTCCCCTTACCTCTATTCCGTATGAGTAATGTAGTTTTATGAGTGCTGAGAAGATTCAAATTTACTTCTCTCTTTTTAAAATCAATTAATGTAATATGAAGTAGATCAGATCGTTCATATGATGATATATCGTAAGGTACTTATAAGGCTGCACCTTCCAAAATATAAAATGGCCCGATAAATAAGCCAGTCTAGAGACCGTTGCTGAAGCGGATCGTCTGGTATAATGCTGGTACAAGGTCCAAGCAGCCATATGAATTATGGAAGCACGATCATGGTTGTAGTTTAGCCATCACTACTAGGTAATGGTTCACAATTTGAGATACACAAATGACAAGGATGCATGCAGATCATAAATTTTTATTAAGATGTTTAGTGATGTACAGCCAATTGCGGGTCAGTTAAAATATTTCCGAAGGCTGCTTTGCATAGGCGGGCACCATCTGGTCTTATAGGGCCGATGTGAATGGGTTTAGGGCTCGCTCCGGTCACGACTGCCGTAACGATCCATCCTCGCTTTGTTTTCATCATTCGGCCGATTGATTGCTTGTCTCTGCCGCTGTCTTTAGCGCTCTCACAATTAATGCCGTTGTGTTTTGGACTTTAGAGATCTGAAGGTTATAATAACCAATTAAATAAAAAATGTTATCAAGAATGGACATGGCCATTTATACCTTTTACCATCAAAATCTCTGATAGTAAACCTTTATTCAGTGCGGAATCAACTATACAACTTAATAAAAAACCCTTTGTTTATTTTAATGATATATAGTTGGAAATCAGTAGAAAGGTTAAGGGATTGTGTTCTCTAATTTCTTAGCTTAATGGATTAGTGATCTCTATTTGAAATATTCTAGATCTATCTGATGTCGTTTCCTTCATTAGTGAGTGTTGAACGGTGGGTTTTTTGGTGTAGGAACGCAACAAAATAGTTCTTCGTCTCTTTCATCTTGTTCCTTACATTTTCTCGTTTAGAATTTCCATTAGCACATCATTTTTGTTTATTCTTGTCACTTACTGGTTTAATAAATGGACATAAATTTATTTCCCGGTATAGACAGATCTTGAAGGTTTGAATTTGCTCATTGTATATGATTAATTTTTATTAATTTATTTTAATTATTTATATTATTTATAACTTTACCTTTATAGTTTTCTAGATTTGCAATTATACAATTCATTTATATGCCTAGGTTTATTTACGATGTGTATATATTATTTTACTTATTTAATCATTATTATCATCCATTTTGATTTATACTTATTTATTTTATTTTAATTTGATTATTTATTTACTTTTCTATTTTTATTGAAAATATACGTGTGGAATGATTGAATACTTACAAGTTTATTACTTATAACCGTGTGTGACAGATTTTATAATTTCAATAAAAATGGGAAAAAAAAAGATAAATCTTGTTCTCTAGTGTTGCTTCTTTTCGTCCAATTATTGTGCATAGATACTCCCCAGACATCAAAATAAATTAAACTGTAATATTTAATACTCACTAATGGCTAAAAATAAATATTAACTATCCGATATTTTTGGATATTACACGAGACATTAAAAGGGTTGTTGACATTTTAGTCCCAACACGTTTTAGATATAAATGAAAAGAGCTGCACATGATGCGTGTGCCCAAAATGATGCGTGGTATATTTATAAAATGTATATTTATCCTCTTCTTTTTTTTATTTTAGTATAATACCAAGTGTACTATTATCGAAAGCTATGGTTAAGTCGAAAAGTATATTTACTATAGTTGGAAAACTGATTCATTTCTGATATACGGGAAATTATTCTACGGGTAACCAACCTATTCTAACCATAGAGTGGCGGTAAAGTTGTCATTACGTGAGGCAAGGAAATAAAATCAATCCCTGTTCAGGCCGGATCCGAATTGGCGGCGCTACAGACTCTAGATCTCTCTCAGCTACAAACGGTTTAGGATTGAATTGCTACAATGCACGGCATACTTATTAGTCTTATTAGATACAATATACATTCTAAGGTATAGTAATTAACCAAGATCCAATACTTTTTCCTCCTCAGACTTTCTTTTTTTCCCCAATACATCAAAATATAAACAATACAGTTTATTTTATTTATAACAAAGTAACATTACGTATATAATAGATACCGCAGAATCTATATTCCTTCCTAAAACCACGCCCTTATACTGATTTAGATTGTTTCCAGTAGCGTTGTTTTGATTATACTTCTTAATTAAGAATCCTGCATTTACAGCTAATACAACAGTCCGTATAGTTATAGTTGAAGTTAGCCCGTTTACTTCTAAACAGAATAAATGTTTACTACCCCAATTCTTGAATGCTAGAAGATAAGCTAAGGTCAAAAGAATAAAAGACAAAAGAAGGGGCATTCTCTTGAGCGATGGGCGGAGGGACCTTGAGCAGGTGTAGGCCGAATCAGAACAGCTGATGTGTGCGGGAGGTGAATGGACTAGCAGGTGTAATGTCCAACACTCAGGGGGCCACGTCACCATGTAATGACCTGCCATTACCATACCGTCTAATCAGAATGTGTTTCCAGCTTCTGTCTCTGTAATCCAACGGCTACCGGGATTATATGCACCCTACTCAACGCTATCTCTCAACTGAGTGTATATTTAGCCAAATATATGGGAAATAAAAGAATGATTATGCATGGTAATGAAGATCATAAAGTAACTGAAGATAAGTTTATTCTATCTCTTTCTTACATGGTATCCCACTATAGAAGGAATTTTAAATATATACACAATAAATGCAAATCGTATAATATTTGCATATACAAGCCAGGTAGCAGTGTTTTGAAATTCCATTAACGTCAAAGAACAGTTTATTTCATACATTTAAAAACAAAACAAAAAATAGTAATAACAGGATTACAAGAAATAATCAAAATAACAATTTTTTTTTTTATGAAATAAAAAAAAGCACATTTTAGTACTGTAGAACCATACTTAACCATCATAAAAGGAAAAATAAATAAATATGTAAATCGCTAAGAAAAAAAAATTGCTACATGAAAAATAATAACTGCCTTTGTGACTGCTATTAAACAATTTTTCAATAGTTTGCATAGAATATAAATCATTTATCAGAGTAAATTTTCTTCTATGACGTTCAAATTTTAAATTGCTGAGTATGGCACACCGGTGGCAGTTAAAGGAGCGAAACCAGTAGAAGATGAAGGGGGAAAGAATAGTTACCTTCCGATAGGCGTTTAGAAAGTTTTGTTGAGGAATAATCGTGGTTCTTCCAGTGTGTTTCTTTCCCTTCCTGTTATTCTCTACTAAACAATATATCTCAAACGTTTGTTGCTATATTGCTCTTTCTTCAGACATAAAAGTAATTTCTTTCATAAAGTTCTTCAAATAATATCTGTATTTGATAAGCAAATATTATTTCTTATTATTAATCATAATTTCTGAAAATGCCGAATTACCCGCTCCAGACTGAGGATGACTTGCACCAGTTTTACTCAATAGTTGTGCTGTCTCCCAATGTTTTATTCATTTTTTGATTGTTTCTAATTTTCAACATCCTTTCAATACAATAGTATTTTATATAATATAAACAAAATTATTTTTATTTTGTAGTTTCTGATTAAATGTATGTGTTCTGTTAATTGCCCATTTGTGCTATTCTGATGGGACCTTGAACTAGAATAAAATTAATTTTCTATCTATTTATCCATCTAGTTTCAAATCATTAAAAAATATTTTATAATGAATTATAAAATATTAGACATTATTTTGGTATATTTTTGTCTGTTATTATATTGTTTGCGGCTTTAACGGACTTGCTCAGCCTCCACTGGCTCACTACCAGTGATGCGG
>NW_027115086.1:402351-408669 GCF_000696795.3 Halyomorpha halys
ACGGTGTGGCAGTAATATCTATCAATAAATAAAATTCGATTATAAAAAAAAAGAAGTATTATATTAAATTAATATATACATATTTTTTTGAATAGTTTAAATTCAATATAAAATTATTATTTTACTCTACTTCTATTTTAAGAGAATATGTATATAAAATTTGAATAAAGAAATATCGATCTTTTTCATAAAATTTTAACAAAACCAATCTAATTTAATGTTTTAATGTAACTTTTCAGAGATTATGACAGCCTCAAATTGCACCAACTATCATCAGGTTTTTTACATTAACATTTTGTTTAAAAATAAATATATAAAAGAGAACAACTAGCGAGTATTTATTTCAGGTGTACTGTACGGAAGCTGAGGTATAAATTTTAAAGTTTTCTGATTCCTTTAAGTTGTTTACAAATTCAAATTTTAAAATAAAAATTCCAAAATCAGGCGCAGAGTACTTTGACGATATCTATATGTATTTATATATTTCCAGAAACTCTTTCTAGTTATAAAAGTTAATATATTAACTTGATCATATATTTTCTAATTTCTAAAACATAGGTAACATCTTAAATGATTAATCGACATGTGAACAGTTGAAGATAGTATTATAATTAGAAATGAACAATGATGACCTCTGTATTTTGTTTCTTAATAATATAAGAACTAATGGAAATCCAATGCTAACCATATTGGAACAAGTGATGGTAATATTGCGTCATTGTGTAACTGTAAACGCAAAAACATCCATTTCTAGAATTTAACTGAAGATTATTAAATAATGTGGAGGTTATAATGTAAAATTTAAATGACAACTCATATCTTAATAGTGAAGTTAGTTAAATAGTCAATTGTTAACCAATCAAGTGTTATAGGTATATTACTTGCTTGGGATATTAATTTTTTCATGGAATACCAAACCTTTAACAGTTCAGTGACCAATTGAGTTTCAGTTTATGAGAAGCCATTTTGAATTGTCAATTAAAACGCTAATTTTTTTTTACATATAAATGTTCTGTTTGTAGGAGTATATTAATTTTACAAGGAATTAAATTATAAACCAGGGTTAATACAGGTATTAATTAAAAAATAAAAATATAATAAATTCAAGAGTCTGTGAATTAAAAATTTAATTTTGAATCAATAGAATGAGGGACGTGTGTAATGTTTCTAGAAAATAAAGAAGGTATAATTTTAATAAAGATATAATTTTAACAAAGGATATAATTTTATCTCAAGTATTCTTATTTATTTGTTTTTATAATATTTTTGTAAAAAATAAAAATAATGTAGTTATAATATTTTTGTAATATTAAGGAGAGGTACATTATTACACCAATTTCCCTTTTCTAAAACTTCTGAAAATAAAGTTAAATATTTTGAAATCATCATCTTTTGCTTTAAATTAGTTTTTAATTTCTAATCTTGCATCCTCTTCCATTCCTGACTATCCTCCGAGGCGCCTGAAAAGAAGTTGACCACGAGACCAGCTAATGTAAAATGTCATTAGAGTGCTACGAATGGGTAGTTTCTCTACACGCCTGTAACACTCCAATTTAACTTAGATCAGATTTTTTAAATGTATTATAATGTACAGTTGTAAATAGCAATAAATAAATATTTTTAAAAAATCGTTTTAAATCCATTTTATGTTATGAGATTAGTAGTTCTGTATTCTATTGTAATCGTTATTTCTTTATTCCTTGAATTTAGTATGTTTAATACACAACCCATATTTTTTCTGCAGGCAAAATTTGTTTCAGTGTTGAGTTTGACCACACCTAAACACACAAGGTTTTTCTATAATCATTATTTATAAAGCTATTTATTTATTTTTAACACCGTACAATATAGTTTTTGTTGCTGAGAAATAATATTTGCTGTTCCTTTAAAGCTGGGTTGGCGTAAGGCCATAGCTCCTCGGTAATCCAGAGAGAGCTTCAAGGACACCCACCTGCACCTCTGAAAAAATAAAGGAAAAAGCGCGTTTAAGCCGATGTCCCCGCTGATCCTGTAAAGCAAGTGGATCCTCGGCTTGTTGCTCTTCCATTGTCTCCTTCCTTCAATGGCATGTTCCGGCTCTCAAAGGCATTCCAGTTCAGGTAGACTAACCTGAATGCAATCCCTGTTTTCTGTGTCAGGTAATTCCTCTGATGGACCAGGTCCGTCTTCCTTTTCATCCTTGATGGCCCAACAAGTGGGAATTCAGCAAGTGCAAAACCTGTATCTTAGCTATAACTTCTCAAATCTTCATCTTTTTGGCGTACTCATCAATGTATTATTTTTGCCACTCAATACAAACTGTTATTCTTTATAATTAAATTAATAACTAATAGTGAGTTTTTTTTTGTTTTTTTACTACTTTGATAGAGAGGGTATTATAATCCGGAAAAATTTCCGATGAATAGATTATATTTAGAGCCCTACAATTACATCTTTAATTGTTGATATGATCACGAAAGTGAGTGTGTCTGTGCAACGATCATCTCTTCTAGCAAAGATTTGTTTGCAAATCGGGCAGCCTGTGTGCTTTTACCTAGAATTTAACCCAATACAGCTTTAACAATTTCGATGAAACTCGCTTTTGGTCTTCTGCTCAAAGCCCTTTACCTTTCATATATGGATCATTCTCCCAGAACATACAAATTTAAGTTCTAAAGAGATCATAGTGTCCGTGTGAAATCGCCAATACTTCAATATTTGGTCGTTAGATAACCTAGGCTCGTTATTAAAGGATTTTTATCTAAGTATCAATTTGTTTAAAGACATAAAGTTAAACATAAAATGTCAATGTATATTCCACTCACCTGTCCCACAGCTGGGGGTTCAGATTCGATGAATTTGAGGGCAGAAAAATTATCTTTTATTTCTATTTGTAACTTCATTTTTTTATAAGGTGCCAGAAATTATTTGTTTTTAGAACAGATTGCACTATAAGTCGTATAGAAAAAAATATATATCTGTTATATAGATACAACCTATTCCTCTCACATCTTAAATTTCGCAGCAGTGGGGTAGTGCGCTGCGGTTAGCGCATACCACTGCTCCAAAAATATAATTCTATAAATTATAATAATAATGTTAGAGGAGTTACTTTTAATTATTATTGGGAACAAAAAAAAACTTGGATAGCCTGTTTTACAAAAACTCTAGCTCTAGTTCCTTTGTGTGTGTGTTTATAAGGGTGAAATCAGTATCATTTAACCTCCCATCTCCCTGACACAATGATATTTCCTGAAAGGTGGGTTTGATTCACAATATACTACAGTTAATTTGGGTTTATAAGGAAGTTCAATAATCTATAATTATTGTTGATAAGAGACTCACTCACATGAAATGATCTATTTTAATGTAATTATACAAATTGTGGCCACCGAGTGCGAATAAAACGATTAAGGTGTATATATATATATATATATATATATATATATATATATATATATATATATATATATATGTGTGTGTGCTATGCATGGGCGTACCCAGGGCAGCTGCAATATTAATATATTACTATGATGTTGGCATCCTAAGATTTCTTTAATGCCAGACAATACTGTTTGGATTACAACACGACTTATTTGTAATTAGGACTAAGACGCTACATAATTAATCATATTATAGTCATTGCTATTAGAAGATATACTAATTGATTTGTAGCTTGCATGGAGAAAAAATGGGTTTCAAATTTTAAATTCCATTGTTATAAGGATGATAAGTTTTTTTATATAATTTTTTTCACCATTTTGCTTAGGGCTGTTTAACTGCTTGAGTTAAGTACTTAATTTTTGCCTTGTGCTATATTTACAAAGTTGTTTAAGTTCTAAAAATTTTAAAAAAATAATTATTATTTTTTTTAAATCTAATAAAATCACTTTTGGGATTACAAATTTATACAACGAGACATTTTGTTAGTCTTATTGAAAAAACGAAATACATGAGCATTAAAGCTATAAAACTAAGGTCGCAAGACCGTATTGTTTCCTAATTGTTTTTTATTAGAAAAAATAGTTTCATTAATGCTCTTAATTTTTTTAAAAAACGCTAAAGGAGGGTTAGAGGACAGAATAGTGCTTTTCATCGTTTCAACCCTTGGGGCACTTCACTCAGTTTGTGGAGTGGAGCAGTAGGCTATAAGGGTTGCAAAACCTTAAAATTTAAAAAAATATTTGGGTATGTCAAAATTTTGATAAAAAATAACTGCCACTTCTGTGGTATATTTCTGCTGAAACCTCCAAAGCCGCATACTAGTGGTTCTAAAACGAATAGTAGAACAGTAGAATCTATTCCTATCCCCAGCTCATCAGATATACATACCCATACTGAGTTAAAAAAAAAATTTTTCTGGAAAAGAATAAAAAAATTAAGGAGCAAAAAATAAATTAAATGAAGATTAAAGTAAAAAACTTAATTAAAAATATAATTAGATCTTAGAAAAATATTACCTTAATAAATGTTGAAACAGAAATTTTCGGGATAATGGTTTTAATTTAACTGGTTGAGTTCTCTTCGTTTCTTGAAAATTTTAAATTATAGTGTAAGTGTTAACTTATTTAACACAATAAGCAAATTTTAATTCCGTCCTCCTACTCTGTTATGTCGGTGTCAAGTGAGAAAAAATATAAAAAATATTTAGCAACCCAATTATTTTTGTTCCTAATAAATCATCCATTTCTCCTTTATCTGCGAATCAATATATCTTATATTAATTAGATAAAAATAATAAATCTACATTAATTACTAGAAGTTATTGACTCACCATTCGAGTCACTATCAAGCAAGATGTACAGAGATGAGCTATTAATTTTTTGTAATGTTATATTTTGACAAAATGTACACTAAATCTGTAGATTAAAGATTGCTCTAAAACTGAATTATTTTTTAAGAGTTTACCAACATTCGATGGAAGTATGCCACAAATTGAAGAATAGTAACAACCTGAGTCATGCTGACAGTAAGGAAGACGGTTATAACTCATACAGTTTTTAGTAATAGAAGAGTATAACATATAGCGACGACCGCGGCGTGAGATAAGTGCCATTGTGTAAATAAGCTGTCCAGTTACACGTGTGCTCGCTCCTCTCATCACGAGTGAAGAGTTATCGGTGTGGCTCTTGACTCTAGCCTTTGCATCAATTCAACGCGCAATGAACCTATGAGTCATCCTAGTGAGGGGACGATGGCGGACTCAGCGAGAAAGCGGGCGGTAGTCATTGAAAAGTTTTCATTCGTTTCAAACCTCTCAGTTTCTATAATGATAACTGTTTCGACAAAAAGTAGTTATAGTTTGTCCAAATATCATTCGATTTAACCAATATCTCATACATACAATTACTGAAAAAAATCTACTTCACAAATCTACTTCTGATAAACAAGTGTTATATCTAACTAAAAAATTAACCAATTGAGCACCTTATTTTAAAAACTACTTTTTGTTTAAAATAAACTTTTAATAAATTTTGAAGTCTATTTGACTTATTATGTGTTTGTAAGGTTTTAGAAGAAAAAACTAGCTTTGACTTTTTGAATTTTGTGTTCATAGGTTTTAAGATAGATGAAACTTGCATATTAAATAGATGCATGAAGGCTCAAGATTCACTCACAATTTCACATAAAAATAAAAATATATTTAAGACGTTTTTAAATTAATGTTGCAGTAACCGAGACGTAAAGCAGTATTTAATTTCTTAACAGAAATAGAAAGCACTAATATTTCGTATTTTTTTAATGGAAAAATGTCACGTTTTTTGTTCAATGGAAAGCAATATATATATAAAACTGTTAACTGTAAACTGTCATGAAGTATTACTAGATTACACTATAGTAGATAAGATAAATTTAAAAAATAACCCAAAGTATTGTTTTTCATTACATCTTCAACTATATATATTTTTTTTTATGACCCCCTTTCTAGTCATTTCTGAAATATACGAGGGGAGGGGAAGGGTTATCTAGAGGTAACCAACATGTTCTAACCATGGTAGGGAGTCACGCTTTCATTACGTGGGTCCACCACAGCAAAAGTGTGCAAAAGTCGACAGCCCAGGCCGGGTTCGAACCGGCGCCACTAAAGTTCCCAGGTGGCAAAGACCTAACAGCCACTTGAGCTATCTACCAGACTACAGATTTTATAGATATTTTCCCTTCAATCTGCGGATACACTACTTACAGACTTGACTCCCCCATACACGGTGGCGTCGCACTACTGGTGCGTCATGACGTCCCATCCAGACTCATCAACGGATCCACACTTCACGACAACAAACACACAGCCATCACAATACAAGTAAGACTAGAACACTCCTACAAAATCACTTGCGTCTA
>NW_027115086.1:411079-427752 GCF_000696795.3 Halyomorpha halys
ATATAACACGAGGAGGCCCCTCACCTCCGGACTCAAATAGTTGCTGAACGGATAGCTCATATGTAAAATTAAATATAACAGGTAACCTTTAAATACCAAAGGAAGTAAAACGTAAGACACAACACGAATTACTTTTTCTTTCTACACAGTAATGCACTACTAAATCACATTTTATTTCTGTTTTAGAGGGTTCGAAAAAAAAAAAAAAAAACAGATTTTATACTTTTAGCAAACATGCATGTTTAACAGCAAATTGTTGAGATCAATTACAGAATAAGCTGATATCCTCCTCCAGTTTTCTAAAAAACAAGTATATCGTTTTAAATTCCGTCTCCTTGTTTTCAGCCAAAATAATTACAAATTACTATAATACACTTCTTATTTACAAAAAAAAAAATTTAAGTTAATAAAATATTTAATATAGATATACTGAATTAGATTTACCTGAAATAATATTAAACAAAAAAAAATGTCTTGATGAACATATTCAGTATTATGAAAGTTGAGGACCTAACGGTATAAAAAATCATTCTAGTTATTAAAGCAGTCATTTTTATTTCACAACTAGCTATATTAAATATTTTAAAAATTAGTGAAATTGGCACATTTTTGCTTACATTCCCACAAAATTGTTGTTTTTAATGTGAATTATAATGATTTGTTGATGAATGTGATTGATGCTATGTTCTTGAATAACGTTTTTCTTTGAAGTTTTAGTAAAAAGTAAATTTTTTTGAAATTTAATTTATTCCAAATATAATGTCTGTGTTAAGTACATAAGGAATATGATATAATTTTCAGTACCTAAACAGTAAAAAAAAAAGATTTATTTAGCTAGTTTTACAGGATGCCTTAAGCGCCTCTACAGTATAATTGAGCAAAAATCATAGCATGACATTTTCATACTGAAATATAATAACTGGTTATGTAAAGTATCCGTACTCGTACAAATGGAGGATTCCATGTTTTTCTAACACGAAAAATATTTTAAATTATTTAATGAGGTCAACTCAACCCATTTTATCACCATTCTCGCACCCATAGGGCTTAGAAAATAAAATTTCATTCACTAGTATATAATGAAAACAAAATAAAATGAAAAGTAATTTTACTCTGGGACATTTAGTCCTCTAAGAATAATTACAATGAACATTTGGGTGCTAATTGTTTAGCATAAAACGGTTTAATTATTAAGTAATAACAAAACAAAAATAGTAATATAGAAAATAAAATAAAAAATTATAACAAAAATGCTGAAGTTTCAGGCTTGATATTTATAAATATTCAAAACAATAGTTGACATTTCAATATAGACATTAATTAATAAATTAAAAATATGTATACATCCCGTTTTTTGTTACAGTTTTGTGGTAGATTAATAGTTGATGAGTAGGAGAAATATTTATCTTTAAATGCGGTTATTGAAAGCGTTTCATGGATGGATGTGGTACAGAATTCCTGAACTGGTTAGCACAATATACAAATTTATGGGTTGGGATCTGGTATTTAAGAATTGGACTGAGGAACAAGGGGTAAACAAATCGCGGAAAGAGGGAGGCTTAGTTTTTAATTCTCTAAGGGATGCAGTTTCTGTTCCTATAAATGTTGACTCGAAGGAATAACTCTCTCACCATACACGTCATTTGTTGTTGATTGTTCATCCTGTTGAAGGCTGGTTATTGGGTAGTTAGGGGGGAAAACAGTTAATTTGGTTGAGTTTTTCGTTACTGTATACCAAATAAATCCATTTGATGAAATAGAACGGTTTATAGGAATTAGGTAACGTTTATAAATTTTAGGATTACGTTTCAGGTAATAATTAGGACAAGAAGTTTTTTCAAACGTTACAACTATTTCTTTAGTTCAGACTTATGTCTTTATTTTATAATCATGCCGCTAATAGCCCTTAATGTCTCTTCCGTTCTTTATTACTGATGATAAAGAAGTATTTTTTTCCCCAAACAATATAGGATAAAGAAAAATTCGCTGACTGGGAAAAAAAAAATAATGTGCGATTCTTTCACTGGAATGGTTTCGCCGCAGAGAGAAGGAAGGGATAATGCCTGGAAGAAGAGAACGAAAAGAAATAAAAAGAAAGAAAAAAGGCTTTTTAAAAGCCATCCTTTGGAGAGGCATTTTGTGGGTTAAAGAGAACATTTATGGTCTCTGGACCGAAAACCGTTAAAAAATGCGGTTCGGAAGAAAAAGAGGGGTCACAAATCTGGTACAACAAAAGAAGGAACTGAGGAACAGGTACACCCAGTGTTTGGCAACCGTATATTGGTTGGTTCTCGTCTCTATGCTTTACTGCTCTCATGATTTATATCATCGGGTCTAAGGCCTCAGCAACAAAACTGAAGAAAAACCTGAAATCGTAAAAACGTAAGCTGGATCAAAGAATATTTAACAATTCATGAAGTCATGAGAAGTTTATATTGATCATGAAACTTATTTGACAAAAAATTATAAAATACAAGCAACAAATCTATAATAATAATTATAGAAATACTTTACCCAGTATTTCTTGTTTTAAACTATGTACATTGTTTAATTTATTTTCTTACCCGTTTATTCCTTTTATAAGTTGAATTGAAATGCTATAAATTTTTATATACTGATCTAATCCTAACTAAGTTTAATACCTAAAATATTAAAAAAATTGTGTCCAATTATAGGAAACAAAGAAAGATCTATACTAACGGCATGTAGGGAAATAAAAAATGCAACCGACATATTTTGATAAATAATACAATAAAAATCTAAATAAATTTCAAAAAATATTTACGTAAATTAACAATATTTCCATTACAATACGTATAGATGGCCTCACATCATAATCTAGTATGTTTTTGCAATCATTTATTTATTTCTGCACAATTTGAACAAAAACCTGTTCTCTGTTAAATGCAGGTTTAAAGACGAGAGAAAAACACTTTATTAAAAATGTTGTACTGGCCAACTTCATTGAGTTGCCTCATACACAGCATACTTATAACTAGTGAAGTACAATTTTTTTATAATCCTATTAATAAAAATAGTCACAGCATAATTTTTTTTTTAATTGCCACATTGTAAAAATGTCTGCATTATGTACTAAAGTTATACATGATTTATTTTTTCCTTTTTTTTATTTATTATTTCTTATCTTACACATTTTAGTTTTTCCCTATTTTTTTATCGTTCTTAAAATATGTTCAATTTTTTTTTTTCATTGTTTCAATTCAAAAAAATTTTCTCTATTGTTTTCCATCATACATAAAAGTTTTTATATTATAAAAAAATTAGAGTTAAAATTATAAAAATTTTATAACCATTTCAGATATAGCCAAAAAATATATTCATACATAAAACCTACTATAGGTTTATGTATGTATATTATACAATATATCAATATATTAAAAAAACACTCTAACACATGCATACAACAATTAAAATAGAATAAATAAGTATATTAATTGGTTTTTATTTATAAGTTAATAGTAGGTATTTATTTGATGAACAAATTGCGATTTTTCGTGCTGAGCAAAAATCGACTTAAGTAGAACTTTTTTTTTTTTTTTATGACTCAGGAAACGAAAGAAACAGTTTTATTGAGTGAAAAGTATGTGAGTGAGCCGGATATAAATTTTCCACCATTCTATCCCAATAGTTCAATAGAAACTCTGGCCATTTTATGGAACATGTTATGATTTGTAAAATATTTTGTTTCGGGCAGGCAGTCAATAATTTTTTCTTGAAAAAAAATTTTTTAATTTAATTTTCTTTGAAGTTTTCTTCACTTTTGTTAATTAAAATACGTGTATCTAATTTTTTGTGTGTAGTATTACATTATATCATATATTTGCAGACATTGGGAATAGGAATCATAGAGCACTTAAATGATAAAAAAATAAGAAATAGAAAAAAAACAATTAAAATTAAAGTAAAATAACATCTTAAACATTATAATATTTAAGATGTGATTTTACTTTTTACATCCACTGTGGGAAACTCGAAACCGAGCTTTTACCCCCGCTTGTGAGAGAAACAGTAGCCCTCCATAAGATCCTGGCGCTTCAACCGTGTTACTGGGATTAAAATGCAGTCAAGGATAAGTGAGCTAGCTGGAGACGCTCAGGAATTGAGTGAAGAATCTGGCCAATACTAGAACTCTAATATAATTATTTACGATAGATTTCTGGGTCACTGCCGTTTCAACTTTCGGGGAGGAGTGTTGGGATGGATAATCCTAAATAGGGATTGTTCTAGAGGATTAGGATGATGAGTGAGAATGGGTTTTTAATAGAACCAACTAGGTAAAAATTAGCACAAACTGAAAATGTTATCAATACCAGACTGACTATGCCCGTTATTCTATTGACTATGCCCGTGCACAAATTTTATTACAGACATACATGAGACCAGATTTGTTCTTTGATATCTATAAATCATTATTTGATATAATTCTGTAAATCATTTAGTAATAAATAAAAAAAAACACTATTAAGCAGGATGCTCTTATTATAATTTATTTTTAATTATTATTTGTTTTTCTTGTTCGAAAGGATATTGTGGAAAATGATTAGAATGCCTCATTAATAGTTATTAAATAAAAAAATATATATGTATTATTTAATCTAATCCTCAACTTGTAATGAGATCCTTTAAGTATTTACACCATGAAGTACAGGCTCTGAGGTCATAGCTTTAGCTCTATTAAAATGGATAGTTAAAAAGATAAAGTGATAAAGTTATTTCGATGGATTCACATGGGCATTATATTACACCCTCGACCACCAGCGAATACAACTGACGCGAACACATGTTCCCCATCGGATGAACACCACGTTAAATACTAAACGGCCGATGGACCATTATAAGGAACAAATGGCCGATCGTACGCAGACCTCCTAAACAGCGACACGCGTATTACTCCCTCCTTTAATTGATTTAGAAGGCATTGGCCACGTGGCCTATGGATTGCTTCCGGGAGCTTGCCCTCGTTACTCATGTTCCGCCTGTCGTAATGGCGCATGTTTACAACCAACTGTACAGTCATTTGTTAATACAGGCAGCTCCTGCTTGTATACCTGTCGGGTAGCTTCGTCGTCGTGGGCAGTTATTGTTAATGCGACCTTCTAGTTCGGATGTTGGTTAGTTCACTCTGCAAGAAAACTTTATGTTGAAGTAGTTATGGGGAGGTGACTCAGGAATCGAATCAATGAGTCGAAAAGAATCATACTCTCAAATGATTTGCAAGAAAAGATGGACTCTCTTGAGTCAGTGGATTCTCTATTCAGGAGAGTCGAAGAAGCCAGTGTGGAGAATAGTTTGTTTTATTAAGGCCTGTTGCTTGGCACTAAGATCTGTATTAAGAGTCAATTAAAATAAAATAATAATTTTTAGTTTGATTACTTAACTCTGTACTTCCAGCACATAAAATGTAAATTTAATATACGCATGTCCCACAGTGTCTCCTAAGTGAAACAAATATGAATTTTAAACATATTCTGTTGTTGACTCTGAATATTTTTCTTGTGTGTGCGTAACATGCTATGAAACAGTCATTCACTACTTAGGAATCCAGAGAAGAATTTAAAGTTATTTTTATAGGGAATTAAGCTTACGAAACGTCACTGCAGATTGTCTGTCTAACATTTTGTTAGGTTTTCACATTTTTAAAGTAACAAAGGAATTCTCACAAAACCTGAAAAAGTGCATAGACTCGCGAGGCATGCATTAGAAAGTCATGAAGCAGAGGCACCTTGCTTGGGAGACAGTCGCTATTGAGAATGGATTTGCGGAAGAGAGAGGATGGGACCGAAGACTTAAAGGATCCTCGATGGAACGATCCATCTCTGCCAGAAAAATCTTTATTCATTTAAGTTCGTGAGCCGGACCCAGTGAATGCCTCCTCGCTAAGGCGTGTCTTCATCCTGTTAATGATTCTATTTTTTCCAGTAATTAACAGATATAAATCATGGGTGCTGGGTTCAAATGGAAATGCGACACCGGTTACTAACAACTTTATGATGGTGGATACGGCCGTATATCGGACGGTGAGATAATGCAACAAAGGAGAACCCCATATAGATTTCAAAGGAGGATATTATGTTTTCTATTTAGCTTTTAGGAATTGTGGACGCTCGGCATTGGCTTCTCAGGTTCCCCCACACATCTTCACCACCTTCTTAACTCTTCTGATTTTAACAGCTATATGCTTTCCGGAGCTTGAGCTGCTTTTATACTTTTTGTTTTCCATTACTACCTAATAAATTCGAAATGAAGAACTAAATTAAGAATAAATAATTACTTTTTTTATAAAATACTTTATCTTCTTCTTATGAGGTTTCAGGTTTAAAATTTCTCAACATCAGACTAAAATCTTTATAATGCACCTTTAGAGAAACAATGACGTAAGATTTAATTTTAAAAAAATCTTTAAATTTAAAAACATCACGAAAGGGTAACTGAATGTTAAAATTTACAATACAAATTAAAATACCTATGATAATTAGTTCATTAATGTATTAACGGTTAGCAGAAAAACACAAATAAACAAACGAATTATTTATTTGTGCCGACGTTTGGTAATTTCCAAATATTTAGTCTATTATTTATTTATTTGTATTTGTTTATTTATTTTTATTATTTTTTTCTCTCTGAATGATGGTTGTTTCTTTTTGTTTTTATTGCCCTGATGAAGACCTGAAAATCAGGTCGAAACGTCTGGCACAAAAAATTGGCACAATTAATGGTTATTATTATTATGTATGTGCATATGAATTTTGTATATTATTATGTATTATATCTATGTATAATATTATGTAATGAATATTAAAAAAGAACATCCATGCAGAAGTCCAATTAATGGTGGTCAAAATAATCAGTATACATTGATATATTGAGTGAATAACCATTGGCACATATAAGTTAATTCCTACATTGAGAATAAATGGGTCTTAGAATTAGAATTAATGGCTAAATATCCCAATTTAAAATAAAAATATTTATTTATTGGCTATATATATTTTATGAATCCACGAAGGCCAAAACGTTGGGAAAAAATGAAGAAGCTTGAAAGAAAGGATCAAAAGAAGGTGTTTTAAATAACCTACTTTCAAACCAAAAATAATATATAATTATATGAAGATAATTGATCGTAGATACATAACAGGAGATGTCGGAGGGTGCGGTCAGCAGAAAAAACACAAATAAACAAACGAATTATTTATTTGTGCCGACGTTTCGACCTGATTTTCAGGTCTTCATCAGGGCAATAAAAACAAAAAGAAACAACCATCATTCAGAGAGAAAAAAATAATAAAAATAAATAAACAAATACAAATAAATAAATAATAGACTAAATATTTGGAAATTACCAAACGTCGGCACAAATAAATAATTCGTTTGTTTATTTGTGTTTTTTCTGCTGACTGCACCCTCCGACATCTTCTCCTGTTATGTATCTACGATCAATTATCTTCATATAATTATATATTATTTTTGGTTTGAAAGTAGGTTATTTAAAACACCTTCTTTTGATCCTTTCTTTCAAGCTTCTTCATTTTTTCCCAACGTTTTGGCCTTCATGTCATGGATACATAAAATATATATATATTTTTTTTACTTTCATATTATTCATCACAATAATGTTATATTTACACTATCATACCTTAAATTGGCATATCTAAGTTTAAATTAAGGATGATAGTGTACATATAGTATTATTGTTATGGATAATATGAAAGTTAAAAAAAATTAATATTTTATGTGCCCTTAAAATTTTATATTTTATGTATGTACCATCTTTGATTGACTACAGAACAGATTAGCAGAGAAGGGGAACTATGCCCTCACAAATGACGATTTCCCTCAGCTAGTAACCGAAGAAAACTACCCTGTATTACACAGAAGTTGTATACGGGTCAAAAACAATTATTGGGCTAGCCAACTTCAATCTTTGTAAAGAAGACCAGCGGGTTGAATAGACGCAGATAACTGAACTTAACTACCGAATATTGTAAATTTAATGTAAAACTTGTATAGTGATATATTAGCAATGTTTCGTTGTTACGGATATATATTTTATATCGAACTTCTACTGCACACCTATGATGCCAATGGAAGCTGGATATATATAAATAAATTATTCTAGTTATAAAATTTTCAATAATTGTTTCAATCAATAAATAAAATAATATCTAAAAGATAAGAAAATTCATTCCTAATTACTGATGTATAGTTGCATCGAAGTTTCTCAAAAGGTATAGTATATTAACTTGAACCATCTTTAATAAAGTATTTGCAATATCATTACTTCCGCAGCAACATCTTTAACTCATGAATGAACATCATTAACTCAGTACTGTGAAGATAAAATGTTTTTCAATATATATATTTTTTTTAAATGTTTCATAATTCTAGTTGGATTAAAAAATATTGGAAACGAATATATATTTTTTAATATCTATAATATAATTTAATATATTTTTGTCGGTCTCATTATTATGAATTGCAAAAATGGCCAGTTCTGTCCTGATAAGTCAACTTTTGAGTTTCAAGACTAAGTACTAGACATATTACAGTGACAAAAAAAGTATTGAACATAGTAGTCGACAGTTCTACTGAGTTATAGTTTTTCTTTATTATTTTTTAGTACCTATTTTTTTACATTTAACGGTTTTGCAAAGGATAAACAATTAATTTTATGAATAGGCAACATATAATTTATATTTTTTACAAAGTATTATACATAGTGTTTATTTTAAGACGGAAAACGATTGTTCTAAGAAAAAAATAAACTTTTATTTTATTGAATTATAAATAATTCAATATCGTGTAAACACACTATTTTTTTAAAAAACTTTAACACCCTTTAAAATTTGCGTATAAAAAAAGGTAATTTGGGAACTTTACAGATTGTTCTTCAGGTGATTAAGTGGTGCATTATGCGGACGGGTATTGTGAAATAAGCGAATCGTTAGTGATATTTTTTCTTAATTTATTTTTTTCCCAGACCAAAGTTTTCCAGTGAAATATCTTAAAGCATTGATTCTTACAATGAACTGTTTAATATTTTCTGTATCCAAAGATAAATTACAGATTTGTTCAAATATTGAGGATTATACCATTTTAAAAAAAAGAGATAGATGAAGGACTATAAACGTCCAAACACAACATGGGTCGAGTCTATCGCCAGGATGAGAAATTTCGTTGATGACAAGAGTTATTTAATAGCCTGATGCTACAACGCTTTCAGGGTTGTCAAACAAATGAGAATGGCCGAAATACAAGATTTTTTTCGGTCTCTCCCAAAAAAAGTAATAAATATTTTCGGAAATAAATGTACCCCCGGGCCTACTAATAAGATTGGACGGAACACTAAAAATATTTTTCGTAGGGAACACGGGCCTACATTCCAAAGCTTCTTTCTCTTTTTCTTGTCATTTCCTAAAAAAAAAAAAAAGATAAGGAGGTTATTAATACTTGACAACTACACCTAGTAAGATAGTAGCGCCTGGTCGCTCCTTAATTAGGGACTATTTCGGTACCTTTGTAGGAACCTGTTACCGAATAAGGTTCCAGAAACGACCGCGAAACTGGATTGTTATTCAATAAAGGCTATAATAAAATAAGGCTGTCGTAGATTACGTTGCAGTTTAGTGACATGCATGAAGAAGAAACGATTTACATTCTACTTAGTAAGCTATTTAAATTGCAAATCTCCCACGTCCAGAAAGCTAGAAATTCCACGGACTGATATATTCCGAAGTTGTTTGAACGTATTAGAGGGAGAGAATAAAAAAAGTAACAGTTATTCTGGCAGAGATGGGATGCTCTAACAGGTTATTGGAATACTTCTTAGGGTGATAAAGAATGTACCAGCAATATTTTATTACCAATAAAGAGAAGTTATTTTAAAGGATTTTTTTATTAGCACTGCCAGTAACAGGTTATATAGTTTTTGCAATGGGTCCACGTCTTTGTTCTACCTCCACAATATTGGCACAATTAATGAATATTATTATTATGTATGTGTATATGAATTTTGTATATTATTATGTATTATATCTATGTATAATATTATGTGATGAATATTAAAAAAGAACACCCATGCAGAAGTCCAATTAATGGTGGTCAAAATAATCAGTATACATCGATATATTGAGCGAATAACCATTGGCACATAAAATTTAATTCCTACATTGTGAATAAATGGGTCTTAAAATTAGAATTAATGGCTAAATATCCCAATTTAAAATAAAAATATTTATTTATTGGCTAACTATAAGGGAATTCGACAAATAAAACCACTCATAATAATTTTCTATTTAAGCAGCTAACTGGCAGAGCAGATACATGATCATTAAATATGGTTTTATTAAATAATAATAATAAAATCTGCCACAATTAAGGACAATAAGTATTTATGTTCAAAGTTTACATTCATACCATATACCCAAAAAAAATTAAATATCATATGTATAAATAAAAATATAATCGATACAATAAAAGTTGATTAAATGATGACAAAATAGTTAATACGCAATATAAAAAAAAAATTAAAATGAAGTAAATATACATTCATATACAATATTTACATTCAGTCTTGGGAACCCAACCAAGCTTTACCATCCTCGTATGGAAGAAAAAGCAGGGCTTCAAGAAATCCTAGAGCTTTTCTCTAAGACGCCGTACTGCTATTGAAAGTCAGTGGTGATTGAGTGAGAGCGTTTGCCAGAACTTCAACAGCAATTCACAAAAGGGGTATGTAGGATAGGGATTGTGCTACGAAGTATTGAGGTATGTGACATGTGGGTATCTGGTAAAATTTTGAAAATTTCAATGCAATAACCTCAAAGACGTATGAGATTATTGAGGTCATAGTGTGAGGTTTTGTTCGCACTTTGAAGCATTGACTGTTGTCCGTAAGATTATGGACTAAAAGGATTGAATGTTCGAAAATTAAGCTGCCCCATTCAGTTCCAGCCTGTAGGTCCAGATACAGGCTTCTTAACTTTAAGTATGAATAAAATTTATATTAAGTTTAACTTAAACGAAATTTTAAGTTTAGATTCATAATATATATATATTATGAATCTAAGCTATATATATAAAAAAAAATATATATATAATATTAATAATGATATAATATTAGTAGGAATTAAAATATATGCATATAAATAGCTAATGCATATGAATAAAACATTTATTAATCTCCTATATTCTGCAAAAACATTTTAATAAAGCCTAGACGATAAAGAATCAAATAAAAAATCCCTAGAAATTATTATTGGAAGCACTCGAGGCAAGAAATTAGATTTCCTTCATTGCATTGTCGTGGAAATTAGTTCACAGTTTGTAAATAACATTGTGAGAGACATAATGATCGCCAGTTCTGTCACAACCTTGACACGCGATAAATTAAAGCAAGTAAATGCCGTCAGACTTTCCTATAAAGTGTAGTCAGCTAATTACATTTTGGGAAAATCATCATGAACTTTTGGTCATTCTTGATTGTTTTTCTCTGTAAGTAAATTAAGACTTTGTAAATAGTTTTCACTTTTGATTAATCATATGTTTGATATACACTAACAAATATTTATTACGTAATAAATATTTTCTCATAACTTTAGCAGAACTGTTTGGTATGCACAGGAGTAAACATATATTCTATTAATTTATTTCCAATTTAATTTTATTATAATTTATTGTCTCACGTGTATCCGTAGATTCCAATTACTGCTGATAGTTATAGTACATTTTTACGATAAGATTATATGTGAAATGTACTGCTGCATGGTTCTTTCATTTGCTTAAATTAATAAGTTAAGTTAAAATATTTGTAGTTAGAATATAACAATGTTACTGGCATAATAAACCATAGATTTAGGCAAAGTTCATCATCTGATTTTGCCTACGCACGGGCAAACGCATTTTTCTTGACACAACTATATTTCAAAAAGGGCTTGTCTGATTTAGCTCAAATTTGGAGGTAAGTTAGGGGTTAGCATAGGTTATTCTAGTATAAATTTAATTATATAACTTCTACTGCTTTAGTATACCCTAGTGAAATACTGATTCCCTAGGTATTCTTGTGTTTTAACAATAAATATGTATATTGTAAAATATATTTCTAGAACCGAAAAAATAAGTATAGCCATAAATTTAAAAGGTGATTTGATTCTTTATAAAACAAACAAAAGTCATTTAAATTCGAACGATATTAGCAATGATTTTTTAAAAATTATTTATAGATTGTTATTTACAACTGTATAAAAGTATATACAAGTAATTTTGCTGTAATGATATAATGACATGATACAAACATCTGGAGAATCTACTAATTGATAGAACTCCTATATTAGCAATGATAGAAATCCATTTGATGTTGATCTTCTTAACTATAAAAAAACAGGTACCACTTACTCTATCACTGAATTATTGTGTATCTCACACAGTATTTCTAAAACGACAATGGATATAAAGCTGAAATTATTAATTAGCGGTTCTTTGTATGCCTTAGTTGTGCACTATGGCTGGATTTCAAATAAGTGGTTTGAACAAATTATTTCTTAAAAAGGGTGAACGGTGATTAAAACTCTCTTTCGACCCCTAATTTACACAAAATTAAGGAAAATAATTTTAGAAAAAGTATTATAATATTTTTAAAATGATTTTAGGTATTACGGGCCTCGTAGTTTCACAGTCGACTCCGCTATGCCCGAGACCCTGTACTCTTGAATACAACCCAGTTTGCGCCCAGCAGATTGATAAAGATGGCGAAACGGAATATACAAGTTTTCCGAACCGATGTGCAATGGATATTCAAAACGAATGTTATGATGGTAAATATAACTAAAAGGAATATTATTATTTCTAATAATTTAATGGAAATTAATAATAGCTCTCACTTATATTCAATTTTTCACTCAGGTAATGGATTTATTATTTAATGATATGTGTTTGAAAAATGGAAGTTTTTCATTTTACCTAGTAGGTATGAGTAACCTATCTTAAAAAGTCATCTAATATATAATCACAGTCTAAAAAATACTTTCTTACAATTTTTGATGATTACTCTTGGTATATTTGGAACTTTCTAAAGAAAAATAAGGGAAATTAAAGCACCCTTTTTTTTTTTTTTTTTTTTCATTGGCACGGCATGACCGTGGAGGTCCCAAGTATCTTGCGATGTACTAGAGAAATACATCGCGCGTTTCCTGACGTGGTTTTCATAGGGTGGGTCCGTCACTCTCACGCCTATTTTTGTGAGTGCCATCCATTGGCTGAAGGGCCTCAAGAATGCCCGGAGAGAGATTGTGAGTGAGTATTGCATAAGTTTTTGCTTGAAAAAATCCCGGGCTCGAGCTCGCAATCTAAGTGTTGGCAGTCAAGCGCGTTACCACGCTGCTACCGTCACCCCCAACCATCTTATGAACCACATTATATGTTTGTTTTTTTTTCCTACCTCCTACATTATTATTTATTAAAACATTTACAATTATATATACAACTAACACACATTATATGATTAATCTTTGGAGTTCTTAAGCACGTATATTTCTGGCAATTATACCGACCTAAAGTTGCTTTAGATTTATTTTCGATGGCTGTTCTTCCTTGGTCCTTTTTATAGTTTGATTTTACTAGTGTTATTACCGTTATTTGATTTTACATAGTTACCATATTGTCATTAAAGAATCAAAAACAAACAATGGGCAGTAGGATTGTTTCAGGGATGTATCCATTATGAGCGAAACATCGCCACATTTCGATCTCTATCCTGTTTGTTAAATTTGAAATTATGCATATTAATTTTATCCAAAATCAATCCATAAATAATTTTCAGTTATTGCTAAGATTTTCGGTTTATTTGAGGTAATATAATCCTTCAAACAGGTAATCATATCGTTGGTTAATAAATAGCCTTTTATAAAAATCAGTTTAAATATATTAGCTTAACAAAGATTAAGCCGTGGTTTACCAGTAAACCGTGGTTTAATTTTTGTCAAACTTTATCTGAAAGCGGTAATGGTTTTTAAAAATAAGAAGACATGTTTCTTTGACTTACAATATTTCAATATAGTATGAAATATAAAAGTATTTTATTATGTTAAATTGTGTAACTTTACATAAATTTTTTAATCCGGTTTTCACACTGTTTTCCATTTTCAGGCGCTTTTTTAATATTGCTCGATTTAAATATCTTAAACTCTCCTCTTTCCGTTTTAAGCAAATATTTTAAAAGTGATATAGAGCCGTCGCTCATTGGAGGTATAATTGTTTTTTTTTCTAGCCCCTTATAATGCCATGTGGCAAATGAAGAGCACTAAATATCTATGCATATATGTAGATATGTATATTTTATCTGTTTGTTTAATAAATTAAATTAGAAGGTAACAAAAAAAGGGGTTTTAGTGGGGCGGGTCCGGTCGAAAAAGGTTGCCTTTCCACACATGGATGGAAGGTCCATCAAACGGATGCGGACTGATATCTCATTCATACTATTCCATTTTCTATTAACTTAATCTATTGCCTTTTGTGGAATTCAATATCATTTCATCAGAACTTTTTTAGGTAAAAAGACATTAATTGTTCTAATTCGTAATTTAAAAATAACACTAACCCATTAAAAATTCACATTAGCTCATATACAAAGTAACCGTTGTAAAACGATGTAAAACGATCAGCTATGCTATTATAGACTCCTATATAAGGAGGAGTGGTTAACAGTTAAGCATAATCACAAATTAATGGTATACTTACTAGATAGATGGTTTGAATGTCATATCAACGGTATCTTATAATTTAATATTGTAAAGTGTTAATTTGACCTACTGGTTTGTGTTTAGATATGATGATATACAATTAATCACATGGATGTAGATATCTGATGCTATGTCATTTTCTATTACTCAATTTATTGGTTTGTGTGGAATTCTATTAATTTCGTCAGTGCTTTTTAAGGTAAAAACTGATGCCCATGATTAAAAACGTTAATTAATGTTTGATGTCCTATAATAGTAGGGTTCATGTAACCTATAAGAGACCAGGTATCCATGGAATCCACAAAACATTTAATTTTTTTCTAAATCGAAATAGTACACATTAGTTATAGCATTTGAGATGCATAAACGTGAACTCGGAATTCGTTTGTGGAGTACTGTTTTATATGACATATTTTTTAGTATAGTTCTGATTATTTATTTCTAAAGAAATATTATTTAATCCAAAAGTATAGTTTTAGGAAGATAGTCCGTATAGTCAATAGAGGTACAAAATAGCAAAAAAATCTTCAATATCTATCAATCAGGATCTGCCCTGACGAAGACCTGACAAGTGGGGCAAAAGATTAGTAAAATTAAATAGTTTTTCTACTATTTTCTACCTTTATTGGGTGGCGGTCAATACAAAAGTATATTTGTTATTAAAATATCACATAGCGAAATGTTAAACGGAGTGTTAACACTTAATATATATGTTAACACGGAGTGTTAAATTCTATTAGTATATTAAATTATATATATAAAATGTAGAGATTTAATTTTTTAATGTTTCGAAAGTTAATTTCAAATCCCAATCAGGTGACTCTTATGTATATTGAATCATTTAATTTAAAATTATTTGTTCCAATTAATTGTTATTTTAATCAAATTAATTTCCAGGTAATTGGTCTCCCGTAGATTCAAATCTTTGCGGCCTAAAGGGGGATTATAACAGGTACAACAACATACTGAAGATAAGACTGAAATATATATAATTGACTGAATTATATAAATATATAATATAAATTGACTGATAAGGATAAACAATATTTGCCTATGATTTTTAATAAATACTTTAACTTGCTCTGCCTTTTTCCCTACGATAGTTTAAACACCTTCCTAAAAAGTATGCACATTTTTATTATATTTCTATATTTGAGTAGTGAGTTAGTAATATAAAGAAATTATATCAATTCTAACCATTTCATTGTAAAATAGACATTATTTAGAAATTATAATTTCCCTGACTTTTTTTTCAGAAGAATAAGATCTTGCATTTTTTTTTTCAATGATTTATTTCAATAACTGATTTAATTTAATAATACTGTTAGTATTTGATATGGAATGATAAAAAAATTCCTGAAATACAGAAGGAATTAGAATCCTACAAACTTTGATCAGATCTAAAATTTGTACATCATTCAATTAAACGTTTTAGCTATTGTATTTAATTAAAAGTATTACTATTTAACGTAATGAGTTTTCTTGCACTTAGAATGTACACAGAGAATCTTGAAACTTTCAGTGTCGAAGAAAGTAATAAAAGTAGTAAACCACAGTGCATCTGCGATTTATTATTATATTTTTATATGATTAATCATATGTGTATGAGAAGGAGATGGATGATCTGGACTGCGGACAAGAAACCCAAAAATATTTTCAACTATTTATTGAATATTCACGTTTTGACCAAAAGTGCAGGTCATCATCAGAGCTATAATACATAAAAAGTAAGTAAACCTAATGTAAGAGTATAAAAGTAACATAAATGACAAAGATATAATAATATGGTGTAAAAAGACATCTATCAATCAAAATTTAGTTTCAGTTTTTTTCATTATATTATAAATCAAAAATTAGCTATAGATAAATACTTTTACATAAATACTAAAATTTTTTAATGAACTGATAAAAAAGTAATAT
>NW_027115086.1:431902-438564 GCF_000696795.3 Halyomorpha halys
ATTTTAATTAAAAAAGATTTCAGTTGGCATAGGGATCAATAATAACTTGATAAATTCATAATATTTAGGAAGTAGTGAATGTTAATATAGAATGAAAAGTAATGAAAGTGATAACAAATAAGGTATAAAATTAACTGATAGAAATATCCTGTTGCGAGGAAATACTATAAATGTTATAGTTGATAAATAGTAAAATCTATTTTTAGTGATATTGGAAGAAAAAAACCTAAGCAGATTAAAGAGTAAACTTTTTAATACAAATTTTTATTTTCCTGTTGTCATAATATACATATTTAGGATTCTTACGTTGGAAATAAGGAATACATGAGTATAACAAAATATAAATATTACTAAATAAACGAAAATATAACGAAGACGTAAACATGCCCTTGCAATCAGAAAATATCGTGTGGCCTTTTCTCGTTGGAATCGGATTTGTCAATTTTTCTCTTTTTTTCTCCTTTAGTTATTGATAAAATTCTTTAATATTTTGTATCCATTAATTGTTTATTATTGCCAGCAATGAGGAATGTTAATTTTTTTTTTAATTTACAAAATTAAGGCTATTAAAGAGGAAGAGTTTTGAAAACTCGACATTTAAGCTGTTGGACAATTTTAATGAGGATAAAACTTTGCTGATATTAAAGACTACTTAATTACTTATCGATATACCGTGTTTAACTAAAATCGTTGGAGACGTATGGAAGAGAATTGATTTCATAAAGTGCCACGTCCAGCCATTTCCCGCCTTAAATGTGTAATTTGAATTTCCCACGACTTTTCGTTCACGACTCAAAAACACTCAGAATTTTGTGAAACTTGGTTATTTGGACTTAAGGTATATCAAAACGTGTATTTCCTTGTTGAAAACTAGAATTCGAAATTTTTCAGAGTTGCAATACTTTTCTTTACTATATATGTCATACATAGGTAAGTGGAAGTTATTAGTAAACTAGGATTACAAGGTAAATAAATATATAATATAGAAGGGAGCAATATTGAATATATAAAACTTAGAATGGTATTGGTTTGGACGCTGGTCCAAGATGAAAATAATTTCGCAATATCCTAAAAATAATAATGTAAAAGGTGATGTAAACTGATTGCAAAACAATACTATACAAATAGTAAAGTAAAAGACAAAAAAGTGAAACAATAAAAAGTAGTATGTAAGGTAAATCTACCTGTTGTGGTGAGAAGAAGCGGGGCTTATCAGCAAGTGGAGGAGAGAGAGAAGAATTATATCTATATATCTACTGAATTGGGTAATAATACATCTTTTATATAAACCTTGAACATATCATTTAATTATATAAAAATAGAGTAAAAATACTATGGTGAAATAAAAAATAAATAAATCAATAACAAACAAATATGATTTAAAATTATGAAAAAAAGTATAAAGGCAAAATCCCATGCTGAAATATGTAACATCCATTAAATACAATGTTGGAAATTAAACATAGACAAGAGTTTGATTATGATTACAAAAGCTTATGATACCAATATTTTATTTATATTGATAATTATTACAAATTCATAAAGGCAATTTAGAAATAGAATAATTGAAACAATGATAGGTTAACATGTAATTATAATTTAAATAAAAAATAATTAGTTGTACAGTAACAAATAAAATTGCAATTATTTGTTGACAATGCACTGGAATTTGGACTAGTGAATGGACATGGAATGAGATAAGTGCGTTAAAAAAAGCAAATATTATCAATTAACACGATTTTTATCCTTTTTTTCCTCTCAACATTTATTCTTTGGCTCTTTCTTTATTTATTCTTAAAATGGCCTGAGGGCCAAAACGTTGGAGAATTTATAAGAATAAAAGTTGAGAGGAAAAAAAGGATCAAAATTGTGTTAATTGATAATAAACTAAACCACTCTCAAACAATCATATATAAAAATAATTAAAATAAAAGGTAAATATGTTTTTAAGAGAGCAAAAATTAAATAAAAAAAGAAACTGGTAAATAAAAAAAAATTAAGACTTATATTCTTTATGGGAATATACACAAATGACTTTTAATCTTCAATGACAAATGCCCTTCTCTTCTTTTTTCTCATCCTCCTTAAATGCCTTTCAGCGTGGAGGAGCCTCTATCCACTTGGTCCACACATCTTGGTCCATGGCAAGCATCTTCATTTGAGGCAGCGTTTTTCCTCTTTCCAGAACTAGTCGTTGGATATGTTTCATATAGCTCCTTCTAGGTCTGTCTTGTTGTCTCCTAACAGTCGGCCTCGCCTGCATATATTTTCTTGGCACTTTGTCTTCCCCCGTTCTACAGACGTGTCCATACCATCGGAGCTGTCGGTGTCCAATTACTGATTTTACTGAGGGGATCTGAAGTGTCTTCTGTTATTCTTTCATTCCTTATCATATCTCTCCTAGTTTTGCTCAATATTCTTCGCAAAAATCGCATTTCAGCAGCCGTAATCCTGCTCATGTGCTTGTCTAGGGTAACCCAACTTTATTATATGAGAGTGAAAGTTGGGTTACCCTAGACAAGCACTTTATATTGGAAAATATATTGCTTTAAATATATGGAGCTTGATATCCTTTCCTACCTCCATCTTTCCCACTCCATCTGGTGGTAAATACTATTTGCTTTATTTATCCTATTGGACACTTCTTGGTCAATTTTGCCAGATTTATTGAAAATTGGTTCAAGGTAGGTATGAATGACCAATATTTCATCATTGCATACTATTTGTACATTGCCCACGTCCACTTCATCTCTGGCAACAGTCATAACCTTACTCTTGCGGCTGTTAATACTCATTTCTTTGCGGGCGAGTTCCTCTTGCTATAATGGCCTATGAGGAATTTTTCCTCAGAGTCTGTCACTAGCACGATATCGTCTGCATATAGAAACACCTGTACTTGTACCGACCTCATGTTCCACATACCGACTATATTCCAAGCCGTTCTTCTCCTGCATATTTTGTGGATTTTATCCATTAAGACAATAAATAATAATGGACTGAGGCCATCTCCTTGTTTCACACCTCTTTCCAGAGAAAATGGCTTTGACTCTCGGCCATTGATACGAACTATTCCTTTAGGGCTTTGATAGGTTGATTTAATCACTGACAAGAGGTCTGCGGGAATTCTTTTGGCTCTCAGTGCCCTCCAGATTTCAAATCGGGGTACTGAATCGAAGGCAGCTTTTAGTCCAAAAAAGTAATATAATTGTTCTGATTCCTATCCCATGTCTTTTCCACGGTATTTCTAAGAAGGGGATATGTGACCCAGAGTTGAAGAAATTGATCATTAGCTTATTGGTACAGTAGATATATGGCTGGACTTCATTAAAAAGACAAATTAAAAGGTCACAAGTTACAAGTGTTACTGGTTATGGACCACTCATCAACCTTAGCTAAGGAAAGTGTCTAGAATAACTAATTGTGAAATTAAAAAAAAAAAATTAATTTAACTACTTTTTAAATATATTAATATATTTTTGTTCATCCTTGTTTTTTTATTAAAATACATATGTAACAAATAAAGGTGGTATTTTAAGGAAAATGATATGTTTCTGAGTGAGCTGGGGGATTCGAAAAACAGAAAGGGAACGCTCCGCTGGTGATGGAGGTGAAGACGAACTCAGACTGCCGAGTCATAAGCCCTTGACGTTGACCAAAGTGCAGTTCCTTGCAACATCTCACGTCTTGGTGGAGGTGCGATCTCCCTGGCCAACGTGTTAGCACAGGCCTTCAGCTTATCAAAGAACTTGATGTGCCTTCGAGCTATGAGCTCTGGTACAGAGGGCAGCTGCAAGAGTTGGAAGTCTTATCGTCTTGTAGATCTGCAATTTGAGGCGTAGACAGTGCTGTGGTGAAGTGTGCAGATCATAGAGCCTTCAAGACTTCTGCCGAACCATCTTGAGCTTCTCTTTGACATGATTGGAGAAGGCGAGATGCCTGTCCAGTGTCACTTTTCAGTATCAATGGTGAGCATAGTTGCCTTCCCATTTGGTAACGACTATTGAAATTGTAATAATGTTCAAATTTTTAATTTAAAATATAAAAATATGAGAACCATTAGCTATTAATTAATATTTCCTCCGGATGAGAGGTACTAAGGATATTTTTTGATTTCCGTAAAATAAAAATCAAATGAAAAATTCTTAGTCATTATCAATAGAAGCTCTCCATTTAGGAAAATAGATATTCCACAATGCATCGTTATGGAAATTAGTTAACAATTTGTAAGTGACATTGTAAGAGAAATAATTATCACCAATCATGTCACATACTTGTCACAATCTTGACAAGCGATAAACTTCGTAAGTACGTAAATGCCGTCAGACTATCCTATAAAGTGTATTAAATGGGTTACAGTTTGGCAAAAGAAACATGAAGTTTTGTACATTCTTGGTTGGTTTTCTCTGTAAGTAAATAAACGTTTCGTAAATATTTTTCACTTAATTTTAATTACTGATTTGTACTAATAAATAAATTAATCAGTACGGTTGAAACTTTGAATAGGGAACTTCGAAATTTAACTTAAATATATGATTTATTTTTTATTAATATATTTTCAAGAGAAGAAAGTATTTGTGGGGTATTTAAGGTCATTATGAAAGTGTGTTTATATAAGATTAAAGTAAATTCACCATTCTTCGATAAAAATGCATCAATAATCCAGACTTAAGGTCTTAAAACATGGCAACTGCAAAAATGACAAGTTTTGCAATGTTAAATTGTTTGTTAATTACAATAATTTAGCTTCAACCATTAGTCACTTACCATAACTTAATATCGACATTATTGTCTTAAGAAAGCTAATTTTCCACAGATTATTTCAAAAAGTTATGAAATTAGACTTAAAGTTCCAAGTAGTATGAAGTAACCAATGGAAAAAAAAAATTAAAAACTGATTAAAATATTTTAGGTATCATAGGCCTCGTAGTTTCACAGACGACTCAGCAATGCCCAAAACCTTGTAACAGAGCATACAGACCAGTGTGTGCGCTACAGACTGACGGAAGTGGCGGAACGGAATATAGAAGATTTCCGAATCGATGTGCCATGGATAATCAGAACGAGTGTCATGATGGTAAATATAATAAAAAAATTATTATCGAATGAAAATTAAAAATACCTCTTAATTCTATTATTATGATTTTCCACATCATGAATTTATTAATTATTATTTTTTAATAAAGGAATGAACAATTTTACACTAGCTGATATACGAAATAACAGTTGAAAAAATGACGTAAAATAATGAGAATCGCAATTATAGTCTCCTATATAAGGAGTGGTTTGCAGTAGAACGTAAAGAGAAATAAAAAGTAACAGTATGCTTACTAGATAGATGGTTTGAAGAAGGGCATATCACCAATATCTTATAATTCAATATAGTAAAATTAATTTAACCTACTAATCCGAGTTTAGACATGTGGATAAACGATCCATCAAATAGATATCTGATACTATACTATTTTCTATTACTAAATTTATTACTTTTTGTGGAATTTCCTATAATTTCGTCAGCGCTTTAAGGTAAAAACAGATCCCCATGATTGAAAACGTTAATTAATATTCAAAGTCTTATATGGTAGGGTTCAGTGAAATATGAGACCTATAAGATACTAGGTATGCATGGAATCCTCAAAAAATTTAAATATTTTTAAGCTCGATTTAGTACACATTAGCTATAACATATGAGATTGGGCAATATTTTAAATAATACGTCTGATTGAAATTCATAGGTGAGGTAAAAACTTATAAGATATATCTCTTCAGTACATTTCTACTTATTTATCTATAAAGGTATTATTTTTCAACTCAAAAGTAAAAATTAATAAACAAAATTAGATTGTGTGACGTTAAAGGGAGTATTTCAAATTTTAGATTAAGCAAAATATATAAGCAGTTTGAATTGATTTGTAAATTTCACTGGTTAATTTCTAATATATCAAATCACAATCAAGTGATGTATATCTATATTTGATCCAAAGAAAATTCATTTGAAAAAATAAATTTTCAGGTAATTGGTCTTTGACAGATTCAAGTCTTTGCAATTCGACTACAGAAGAATAGGTTTTATAAAAGGCAGAATAATATACTTGATGTGACAATGAAATCAATATATTAAGTTTTGCAATAAAAGATATTTTCCTATGATTTTTAATATTTATTTCACCTTGCTCTGTCTTTTCCACAGTGGAAGTTTATAACCTTTATTTACATTATTTAATTTATAGTCACATTATTTAAAAATTATAATTTTTCTGACTACGAAAAAGTCATGTTCAATGGCTAATTGAATTCAATAATTTTATTAAATAATACAATTAGTCATTGGTTCTAATATGATTAAAAAAATATGCAGGAGCATTTATAAATCTACAACTATTGATTAAACCTAAAATCATTTTAATTACATTTCATAACTATTGTATTTAATAACAAACATTACTAAAATGAGAGTAAAATAAAAAACCTAATCAAAGCATAATCACGGATTTTTATAAAAATAAAAATATACAAAATAATAAAACAAATAATGATAGCTTACAGAATAGAATGGAAAAAGAAAATGTTTGGTTAAATGATTGTCATTACTTTAAATTAAACTATATTCCAGGATTAACAGATAAAATCAAAAAGAAATTTATAGAATATGAACATAATTTGAA
>NW_027115086.1:439399-451737 GCF_000696795.3 Halyomorpha halys
TTTAATAAGGAAGAATTTATGTCATTCACTAAATCCTTTTAATTAAAATCTATTATTTAAAAGAGAATTCTGGGTAGTATTTCCCTGATCTATATACAGAGATGGGCAAAAATTAGCTATAGTTGAAACTAACTATAATAAAAACTAATATTAAAAAATAATAGCTGAAATTGCCATATATATGACCCTTATTCATCAATGAACCATTGATAAATAAATATCGTATCCATGACAACTTTAGCTATTAGTATCAACAATAGCTAATTTCCATCTCTGTCTATGTAGAGTGTTACACTGAACAGAGCTAATGAATTAATTAGTTTAGTTAGGAATTGTTTTCTTTATACTTATTTCTATCTTTATCCTAATTTTTCCTTTTGTAAATCATAATTGCAACATCGTTTACTTAAATTTTAGTTTACTTTATTTTCATAAATTGACTTTAATTTCTAAAAGAGTCATCCTTTTTTATATTTGTAATCCATCAATAACATTGGCATAAATGAACTCAATGTTATTTGAAATCAGTTTTAAAATTTACATTTTGTGTATTATGTTTTGTTATATTATTGCTTCTAGTATTTTTCTGTTTTTGTTGTACTTTTCTTTATTCAGGACCTTAAAAATAGTTATTAAAATGAAATTTATGGTAAGATTTGTTGTTGAAAAATCTATTAAATTTATATTCATACTATGTAATTGTTGGTAAATAATTGTATCAAAATGTTTTGTGTAATTGGAAAAGTAATAAACAAGTCAAAAGAAATATACAAGTAAAGATTATAAATTAGGCAGAATAGATGCATTATTGTAACTTTTTAATAAATAAATAAATTTAATTTAATCTTTATTTTATACATTAAGGATATTTTACAAGAATTTAATGGAATGGTTCGAATGTCTGCGTATATATAGCTAAAGGTTTTATTTTTTCAAAACCTTATTATAATAATTTTGTTCTTCGAACTTTAAAACAAAAATAATTAGTATTAGAGTTATTTTCTTACTGCGAAGTAAACGTTTTAGTAAACATTTTCTTTTCAAAGTACGTGACAGGGTAATGATTATTAATTATCAGGAAGTTTATTTTACTAAGATGAATTATTATGATTATGCTTTTATTTTTAATCCCTTTCACGTTTTATTTTTGAAAGTCAATATTTTTTTTTTAATTTCCTTTTATCGTGTAATATTACATTTTATTGTTTATTCGAACATTAAGCTTAAGGTAAAATAACATATTAAACACGTTCATTCCTAAATGCAATATTTACATTCAGACTGGGGAACTACTTGTAAACGAAAAAGCAAGACTATCTCAATCACGTCACGGGTACTAAAAGCCAGTAAAGGCTGAGCTTATAATGATATTTCGTCTTTTTTGCAAGATTTTATTTCTCCTAGAGGAATTTTGTTAGGACTAGATATTTTTTCTTGGGGTTTAATTAGTTAACCTTATTTCATTAATTTTTAAAAATAATAATGGTAAGGTATAAATGATGAAACTCACTGTCATAACCATTAGTACAGTTTATTTAACTATTTAGTTTAATTTTATTAATATATTTTTTTTTGTAAAATGTCACCTCCAAGTTGTACTAATTATCACTCAAAGGATAAACTCGAGGTGTATGATTTTTCAAGACCTGCTAGGCATCTTTGAATAACTATATAATTAAGGCGAAAAAAGTTTTGGACAAATCATTGAAAGATAAATGAAATCAAAACAAGTTTAACTTTCCTAGCTGTTCATTTTATTATTCTGCCAGTCACATATTGAACGCTCAGATAATCGACGATATGGTCTTGGGGTAGAAACGATGGAAATGTTATTACTTTTTTAACTAAAACATTAATAGTGAATCCAGAAAAAAATAAAAGTGCAGCTAAAACTTTTTATAAAAAAACTAACTAAAGGTTTTTAAATAAAACATATTTAGCAATTAAAAAATAAATGAAAAGGTTTGGTGAACGTGTTAAAATAAAATATATTGTAAAAAGTGAATAATTCTTTTCAATCTCCATTTAGATAATCAAAATAATACGATTCTAGACAATAAAAAACAATTTTTTGCTATCATAACATTAATCACTGTTATGACAAATATAATATACAGTAATAAGTATAATATTGTTTGTTGGCTTTGAGCTAAGAAATATTATCCGCCACTGTGTTTTAAAGGTAAAGAATCGTCTACTAAAGGATTTATTACTACCATCAACAGAAATATAATCCAAATTTTAAGTAAAAATTACTTTATAAGCTCATTACGGCTGTAATGGTTAAGTAAGCTTAATCGTGAAGGTTATTGCAAATCGGATTATTAGGGTTCAGTTTGGTAAAATTAATATTCAAAAAAATTAATTAATCTAAAGTATGTTTTTTATCCATCATCCAACATCGCAACTAAATTTTGTTGTTCATCTAATTGTTAATATTATTGCCTATGGTGATATTTTAGATAATATTGGCATTTACTCCTATAATTAAATATTGTTACACCCATCTTCAATCCAGCAAGCACTAATGAAGGACCGAAAATGAGGTACTTTTGAAACCTTATCAAAATTAAATTTCCAGCTGAAGTATATACAAATGGTTACTGTCCAACTTCCTATCCTCTGTTTTTTTTTTTATAAATGCATGTTTGAAAAAATAATGATTTCAACTTATTTTCATTGTTTACAAGTAGCGCAGATATTTCAGCAGCACTTGCAATAGTGAAATGCATAAGAATCCTGTTTTCAAATCTGTGGATCAAAATGGAACACAGAATTTTCCGAACTATGCGAGTACTTCTATTCTATGGAACTCAATGAACCATTTGGAGGATAGAGGATATATGGATGGATATAAGCCCCACTAAGTAACCTATATTAACCGACTTCTTTCTACAACATACAGACTTTGACCATTAATAGACTATAGCAACTGTTACCATACGGGTATGTACCCCGGCTAGCCGTACTTCCTGGATGCGGTTACACAGCGATTCTGTAATTAATACCGAGGAAGAGACAGAAGAACACTTGCCGAAAAGCAATCTACCTACCAGGGCCAGTCACGGGGCAAGCATTAGCTGTGCACCATATGCTGCCAGGTGTCGCGTGCCCTTGCTCATCTGGCATGGCTTACCAGTTGCCCTCCTCCGGGTCGACTCAACCTCATCTGTTTCATCAGCTATAGTCATTTGATGTATGGTTATGATATTCTGTTTAACTGCCAATGGAACTGAGGGATTAAATAACTGTCATTTCTCTTACGTTCTAATTCTGCTTTCAAAATTAAGTTTTACTTAAATTTACTCCCTTTGTAATAACATTAACAAAAGTATCCTTTAATAATATCCTTCTCTATAATCTCTATTGAACTTGCCGACGATTGACTTGGGATCTTCATAAATATAAATCTACAAGAACAGGCTCGTTGTTCGATTACAACATTAAATAAAAAAAAATCTAAAGTTCCTATCAGTGTAGAAAGCTTATATGATAGTATATGGCCATGCTATGTTTTGGATTGTTTCTTCATATGAATAAAGAATAATGTAGGATTACGAGGAGGGAGAGATTGGCAGGTTTACACCGATTCCAGGTTTGACCAACTCTACACTGCTGTTCGATGTATGAAAATTTTTGTTTTTAACTATGCAGTGCTCACTATTGGTAAATGTTTTGAAGATAAGGAAATCTGGGACTAATTATGGAATTTCGGGAATGGTTCAGAAAGGGAAGATTCCCCGTCAAGTAATTTTTGCATAAATAATATATGCAAACACAAGTAGTTATTTGTCCAAGTAACAAGTTAGCTAAAAACTCCAGTAAAATGAAGAATTGTCGAAGAAGAAATAATGACATCCGTTTCATTAATACACTATCAAAGAGCTTTTTTACACTTCATAATCATAAGTTAAATACCACAGAATAAATATTAAAAATACTATCAATGACTATCATAAATCACATTTCCCAAATCTTATTATAGGTCAGTAGCAATACAAGGTGAAAATATGATTTATTTTAAATATCTGATATTGGGTTATAGGTTAATATGATGAAGTAATTCTGAATAAAATAGTACTTTATAACTTCTACACAACGAGATGATATAATAAGTAGCCTTGTCGTGTGCGACAATTTACACCTTATGCCCGGTATGAATAGAGTAAGGAAGTATGTTATTCATTATAGTGTAAACACAGGGCCTGCTAGAGACAAGAGAATTTTTTAACAAGTTATTTAAAGGTTTTCATAATTACTATAACTTTTTTAACAAGTTATTTAAACTACAATTTATACCTTATGCCGATGTGAATAGAGTAAGGAAGTTTGTTATTCATTATAGTATACCTACAGCGCCTACTGAAGACAAGAAGCTTTTTTTAACGAATTGAAATATTAAATCATTTAAGGGAGTTATAACCAGAGTAATGTAGATATATTGTTTTGTAAGAAAGGTTGGAATATGCTTTTATTGCATGTCATAATCCAGCATCATGCAGAAAAGACCAGAATTACAAAGAATATAATCGTTTAATTATTATCTTTCCAAGATTTTTTTTAAATTTATTATTTTTGATAGAAAATCCTAGATTCTAACACCTGTGGAAGCCAATGGTATCGATTATAATATAAATTAAGGTAGTATGAAAACATCCATGCTTACGCAGTATAGTATTTGCAAATATAGAAGCAACAAAGAAATATAAAGGGTGACCTTTTTCACGGTGACCATCTACAGCCAATGTAGAAACTGTCGCAGGTACTGCCCTGGTATAAACTTTGTGATAGTTTCTGTCGTTAAACATGTGCTACGGCGGCCGAACTGTCACGCAAGGTCTGATCTGGTTGTCGAAATTTGTCTGAAAGTATCGGCAGTGAAGCTACTCTCACGTTACCGCTTACGTATTTACATAATACGCACATCCGTTATGTATATGCCTAACAGAGAACTCTCATATATAATCCTCCTTAATTACTGTAATAGTGACTGGATCACTGTTCTTGTCTATTGCTGTGTTTCGATGATTTCTTAACTTGAAATTGGAATGGAAAATTAAATGGAAGTGTCGATGCCTGTTTTCAGCACATAACAAACTTATAATCTTTCTAGTATAAATATAAAACACTAAGATACAAGTTCTGAACTCTAACAACATTTAAGTGCTTCTAGGGGCTTTGAACCCACATCGTACGTGTAGGATTGAACATTCCCACATAATTCCACCCCTATAATCCACAAATGTACCAACTGTGGTTATTAGGTTACGGGTAAGGCTCATGTGAATTAATTATTACTGATTAAGTTAATAATAACGGATTAAAATGAAAAATATAGTTAAAATTTATTGGCAGTAAGTAATGGGGGCGGTTAAGGGAGAGCCAAGGGGCGGTGGAATGCGGTCGGCATAGTTCAAAGGACCCAGGCTACCAGGATGTCAGCTGGGGGCAGGAGCTGATACTCCGTGCCGCCCCCAACGGCGTCATTCACAGTGTTTCCTCAGCGCTTTATTTTTACAGTCAGTTAATCAGGAGAACCGGTTAAACTGGGTTGTACTCTAATTTTCTAATTGTGTGGAAGATAATCTGTTCATTTCCCGTTATCTTTCTTAATATAATTAGATGATTTTATTTTTTAATATTATTATCATCATTTTATCTTTTATTTATTCGAAAGCTCTGACTCTCCTGTTGAGTACTAGAATTTGTAGAAATAATAGAAACTACTTTTATTATTATTATTAGTTAAAGCTTAAAACATATTACTATTATATAACTATTATGAGAGATAACTGATCCTTAAAATTCAAGTATAAATTAAAATACTTTAATGATTAGTGGAATATCACAATTATTTATTTAATATTAAAATTAATCCGCACTAAAAGGTAATGTATGTCAAAAAAATCGTAAAAAGAAAATCCAATCGATAATTGCTGAGCTAAGGTGCCACTAAATTAATAACAATAAAAATGGATCAGAATAAAGATGATACTGTGACGGTAAAGCAAAAAAAGGTTGAAAAATTGTATTATAGTACTACAATTATAATAATCTTTAATATATTTGCACAGAAATTTTATATTTAAATATTACATATACAATATACATGTACCATTTAAGCTTATTAACAAAAAAATCACTTTGTTTACAAGAAGCATAACTCCACTGTCTTTCTAATCCTACAAATAAGTTTAATTAGATCCTAATGAAACTGAATTTTTATTTCCCAAAATTGTTTACCCTTTGTTACAACTTATATAATGAACCAATAAACGGTGGACATCGTCTTCGAAATATTGTAGCATATTTTGTTACAGAAACAAAAAGTTATATTAATTTATATGAAAGATAATAATAAATTCACAACATAAAATATGTAGTTAAATTTATTTATTTTTAAACAGAATTAGAGAAGATTAGCAAAGATAGTTTTTTATTGATCCCCGATGCGCTTGCCCTGGCCTGGGGTGGTAACTTGGAAATAATGTATATATTTTTTTTGCAATTGTATTATTCTTCTGGTGGATTCTAATAATGGATGAATTTCATACCTTTGCTACTTTATTTTATTATACTTTATTACCTTACTTGAAAAAAAAAAAAATGATTCGGCCAACTGAATTTCACTTGATATCTTTAAAAAAGAGAAAATGGTTTATTTTTATCCACAAAACGATGAGTTCGGAACAGGGATGTAGCACCTGATAAACATATATCCATGAATAGTTTATGATAAAAGAAACCCAAACTTTTTGAGAAGAACACTTCTCGATAACCATGCATTGGTACAAGTGTTCTTTTAGTAGAACGATCTTTCCTGTTGAGACAATCGACAGACATTAAATTAATTAATCTACATTAAATAATAATTAGTTTTCAAAAAGACAAAAATACCTCCCAGCTGATAGAAATGAGATGCTATATTCTATTTATAATATATCCAGTGATAAACATATTTTATTTGCTAGTAAAAAGATTACAAAGTTGACGGTCGAAACAATGTTCAGCTATTTCAATATAAGACGAGTTTTTTTTTTCTGAAATTGTTTCCGGCAAAATTAGGGTTCAACCTATATTCGGGGTTGAACTTTATTCTGATTCTATATAGTGGAATTTAAGTTGAACCAATCTCGGGTCTTTACAGCACTATGAGACTAATACAGTGCATATTTTTATACATTATTACACATTTTGTGAACAGAAAATGCAAAAGTTAAATTTGTTCATGATGGGATCAGGGATGATACATTCATGAAAAATGGTATGTTTAAATTTTTAAGTTGAGAGGGAAAATTAAGGTTTTAAGTAAATGAAATAAATAATTAAAAAAATAAATAATAAAAAACAGAATTAAGATAACTATTCTGATTTAATTACATATGATACTTAAAATGAGAATTTAGAATGCTAATTGCATTAATTATGCAAGTATTAACAGAAACAAAAAAGGCATGGTCATATTTAAGATCTTTTGATAATGTTTTGTGATATTTATTTATTATTTTTCTGCATAGTACCTCATTTCAGCAAGGACTCTCTGTTTGAGTGTTTATGCCTATATTAAATTTCTTATAAGCAGAATAAATTTTTATTTATCCGCATTTATTTTGCTTGGAAAGTATTTTCAAAATGGAATTTGGCCTATTGACTAAATATGGTTAGTCAATTATAAATATTGAAAATTAAATAGCAACTATAATTCAAATCACTCTTTGAAAAGATATTGAATTTCTACTTGTGAGGAATAAATAAAAAAAACTTGTCAAGAGTTTAAAAAAACTTTAATTAATAGAGAGAGAAAATTAATAATGAGTTCGGAATTGTAAATTCCTAATCCAGTTCTTTTTTTTTATTTCTGGGAGACTTTAAGGATGAACATGGAGAATTTTGTGTTGGAATACGTCCAAATAATTCCTGATGAATTTGATGTTTCACATTTAGACTGTTTATTCAATTTGAATGTACTTCTACTATACATTTTTTTAAATTGTTTTGTTTTATTGTTATAGAGGGCATAATCAGAAGTCTCCCGTAACTAACAAGTTGACTTCATCGAAAAGACAAATGGTGCCGAGCCAAGACAAAGAGGATACGGAAACCATGACTCGAGGGTCAGTAATGCATTGCAACTAAGCAGCTAATGTTCGCCCATGATCCTTCTATCGACCTCTGCTCCATTAGAAGAACCTTAAGCAACCGGGTGAAGTATTGGAGTCCATTATTGATATACAATAATGGCACCTCAATAGTAATATATAATGATAGTGTGTCCTTGCTCAAAGAAAGTCCGATCCATCAAAGGAATAGGTGGAATTTTATAGGTTCGTGCACCTGATCCTTGGGAGAACGATTTTTTCTTCTTATTTTCCATTGGAAACCGCACTCCGGAGTCCTCCTGAAAGATATGAGGGCAGTTGATTTATGGCCCTCAACTTCCTAGGCTATTATTCATGTCTGTTCCACGGTAGACCTAGCCTACCATCCGGAGTTTGACAGTCGTTGAAAAATTCCTCTCGTGTTCAGGTTACCATTTTAGCGAGCACTTTTTCCTTTCGGGCTTAAGAAAGCCTTTCCGGTATGACGTCGATATATAACCCTTCGTATCTACTTTATTTTCAGGTCCAGTATTGATCCCTCTCTCTCTTACTCTCCATAGATGGCAGCCCGCCTTTGGTACCTATTTACAACTAAGCATTGTGGTCTCACTTCTCTCAAGTCCATATCGGTTCTTCTCAGTCATTTAAAGTACAAGGGCACGAGAAAAAAAATAAACGTACGTAGTTTCACTATTAATGAATAGGAGTGCATTGTATCAGATCGAAATATTTTATAATCACTCGCAACTTTCTTCCATGACTTACTCTTACAAAAAAGGAACGATATAAATTCACAGTAACATTTATACTAATCTGTGACTGTATATTTATTTATCAACAAGAAAAGGCGGTTCAACCATATGGTCCGTCATGTTTGTTCTAGTTTTATTAGTTAACAATTCTTATTACTACGCTTTTATCTTATATACTTTATATTTTACTCTCTATCTATGATTTTAAACAATATCACTAAGTTTATAGTAAGGAATGAGAATAGAATATCATTTTTTTAAATATAGAACTTCTCTTATGCTAACTAATTACCAACTATTCATTTTTCCTGATGGGATTATAATTTTGTTCATAAGCGTCACTTTAAGCCTTCTGCTGTCAATAAGTCAAAAATGCAACCTTCTAAAAGCTTAATCCCTTTAACCTTATAATTGAACCAAATTACCATAAATATATGGTTTTTTTTAACTTGTTAACCTTCGAAATTACTAGTAACTTATAGATACAGATTTTTAGTCTCACATTATGAGCTATGTAATTAATAAGTATTTTAATCCCTTAGCCTTGATGATTTTTGAAATGATCAATGATAAGGGATAAATCAAGGACCTATAGTGAAAAAGTGTTGGTTTTTGGTTTAAATTGATAAACATAACTATTGTCAAACACAGAAATCAAAATATATATGATATAAAACTTAGGTTATTTTTCTGGCAGACCCTTGCGAAAGGAAATGTATAACTGTTCATTTTTGCTTAATTTCATTATTTTTTTATTGAGTAAATCTGTCCGAAGGAGTGGGTATTATTATTACATGGGTGACAGACCATGTAGGTCTAAGTCCTCGCGCGATGTACTAGTAAATACAGGCAGCGAGTGAGTTTTGTATAATTTTATGCTTGTAAAAATCCCGGGTGGGGCCGGGGTCGAACTCGCAACCTTAGGGTTGGTAGTAAGGCGTTTGCCACGCTACTACCGCTGCCCCCTCATTACTCTTGGGTATTATTTCCAGTAAATTAAAATATGAAAAAATGTCATAGATGGGACCAAATGGGTTATACAAACTTCATGTAAAGGGTCAATGTTGAAGACTGAACTAAAAGAATTTTGTTTTAAAAATTATTATTTTTTTTTTGTTCTTGTAGTCTGAATATAATTATTTCAATCTTTTTTTTATTTCTACACTCTTCATAAAATAACTAGCTATAGGTGCTTGAAACTTCTAATTGGCTGCCGTTTTGAAATAAATAGGTAAGTAATGCTGCCAGCTCTTAAGGATCTTTGTGGTGTGACTTTGGTACTAAATACAAATACATTTTGCCCAATATGTTCTTAAAATTCTGGATGGTACAAGGTTGGATTTTATTTTGATTTGATTTTTAGATTGAAGGCATCTTGAACCATATAAACCTCACATAATGAAGATAAGAAGAGGTAAACATTTTTTGTTGGTTTATTACAAGAAATAAAATAATTAGAAAAAAAAGAATGTTAAAAATAATAAAGCACTTGTAAAATAACACTTTCACCTAAAAAAACCGAACACCATATAATTTGAAGGAAGGCTTTCTTAACAGTCATTGAATAATATATTTTATGTTTTTAGCATATGTCATTGAAATTTAGAAGAAACAAGATTAATGAAATAAATAAAGTTCCTAAATAAACACCTTCCCAAGGTGTTTGGAGATTGATGTACAATTCTACAATGAATGGATCACCTTCAAAAGGTGATGAACACTTTAATGCTCTCTAACCAGTGGAGTAAAGATGTCCGCCTGACCCCTGTTTTGTGGATGGACATGGTACATCAATCGACCTGTTTCGATTTATCGATAGTGGAGGCTCGCATGTCTGTCGGTAAGACCACATGTCACTGTCTGTCTGGAGTGTTTACCTACACAGGGTTTACACCTACCTTGTCTGTGCTAGTTGAGGAAAAGTTTTTGTGGAGGACTTAGTTGCGTGAGTGTTGTAATTTACTTCTAAAATGGCACAGACAAGAAAAAAAATACATATTCTTCAATTTATCGGTATTCTTACTGTTGAAAAATACTACTACTATGATATTGTTGGAAGATTCAAAATAAAAAAGTCTAAAGTGTCTATAAAATATCGGTGACGTTTAGCCCATAGGCACTAGGCACAAACGTAAATTCAAGAAGAAAAAGGGAGGATTATTTAAGTCTTAAGTCCTAAAAATTATCGGAATAACTATTTACATTATATATTATCTCGTAACTTAGGAAATACTGGTATTGGTGTTTTTAAATTTTATTTATTAATTATATTATATGTTAATTACCTAACTCACAAGCGTCATTTGCTATTTTCAAATAGGTAACTTAGCGCGGGTGGGTCATAGGTTGCTGAAAGATGTAAACCAAGCTGAATTTTTTTTTATAAATAAACTTTTATTTAAATAATACAATCTGCTATACTCGAGGACAATATTTATTTCCTAAAATTGGGCAGGAAATATTTAGTTACACCTTAAATTACAGTAACACAAAGATAACCGAAAAAAAGATTACAAATGAAATGGGCCAAAACATAAAAGTGGAGAAGAATTATAATTACTGTAATTGTGTAAAGTAATTGTAATTACAATAATAATTAGTTCTTGAACCTTAGTAATTCCAATTACTATTACATGTAATCTAACTCGAATGTGGATTCAGTTTGTTTGAACACACTTTTTATGAGTATAATTCCCAATAGTTGAAATAAATCCATCCACAAGTGCAAGATCATAAAATTTATTATATGTCCATTTTTAGCAGCTTTGAAAACATCAATATTTATAAAATATTTTGTATTGTCTTTAAATTTTTACCTAAATTATATACTTCATGATTAACTATTAAAAATAGAAACTTACGTTTTATTCCCTCTGGATTAACAAACTCTGCTACTTAGCCGACGTTGTGTTAGCCCGAATTGGACGGATGAGTGGGGTTATTTTGGGCTACTGTAACTTTAACCAAGACCTTTCTTATACATTGTTGTCGATATTATTATTTTTTTTGTTACATCTGATTGCCTATGAATTCATTAATTATTAGCCAGAGCTTTAAAGAATAAACAAAATTTATGATTAGGGTATGTTAAGAAAATTTCAAAACAAAGCTATAACTAGAAAACTAGAACCTAGTTCATTTTACGTTACAGCAGTGGTCCCTAATTCATAGAAATCTTGAGCAGACCACTAAACTAAAGATTGAACCATGTGCGGCCCACACCCCACTCCAGAACTGGTGTTAAGGAGGTGGTCCTTTTGGAAAATATTGAAAATTAGATAGATTAAAAGTGCATTTTGGATAACTTTCACGTGTTGATCAGTTATAGTTTTTCAGCTATCACCCTGGCATCAGTAGAGATAACAATTAAATTGTTAATTATAAATTCTATAATAAAATATGTGTCACCAGAACCTCTCGAGACAAAGCTTTGGTAGTCAGCCTAATGGGAACCACTAGATTATAGTTTTATTTTTATTTATATTAT
>NW_027115086.1:451822-466919 GCF_000696795.3 Halyomorpha halys
TATTTATTTTATTATATTTTTACTGTTATTATTTATTTACTTTTCCATTTTTATTTAACATTCACATATCACAGTTGTGCAAAATGTTATTGCAATTACTTACCAATTATTTTTATTTAAAATTGTAGAAATTCAATTACAAATAATTATACTTTTAACAAAAATAACTTGATGAACTACTTTTATTGTAATTGTAGGACCACAAGCTGAATCAAAGTAATTGCAATAACCGATAATATTCTTATGTAATTTTTTTTCGTAGAATTCCTAGTAATTGTGATTGTAATGACAAACACTTAAGACTAAAACAGTTTTACAGATGCTTACAAATCTCTACGCCAGCGCTCAATCTTAAGCTAAACATAATTTTCCTATTTTGGAGCCATTGTAAAAAAGCTTTTTTCTGTTTTTGTGTTATGCATTTCTAATTACATTATGTAACATCAATCACAGAATACCATATTTGAAAATTATTTCCCCTTGATTAGTTGGCAATGCTTAGAGATATTTCATCATGTTGAACTCAACTGTACAATACAATGGGCGATTGATTATATCAATGACAGGAAGAAAATACATTTTAAATATAAATAAGACATGATGCTTCAAATTCGTTCTACTTACGGTGCTCGTAATGCCTAGGAAGATGATCCTCACTAATGCAAATGTCAAGCCTGAAATGCTCTCAACTCATTTCCACCTTCTTTCACTTTCACCGTCTTAAATGCTCTGTTAATATTGAGGGCAACAAACAACACTAGAGTTATAACTCTCGTTATATCACGTGGATTTCCCGATAAATACTTAATTGTTGGTAATTATGGATTCATTGAGATTCATTTACCACATCAATACATTTACGTATCAATCTGCATCAAAAAACACGAACGTCAGAATTTAGTATATCTATTTTCAAATCTTCGGTAAAAAATCATGATTTTTGTATCAGTTCATTAACAACCCTCACCCCCGCTATTTCCCGCTAACAGTTACAATGGCAGTGAGGTTTCTATCACACTAACTGCCTCATCGATACATACGCCTTGATATGATGAACTGAACAACTTTAGAAACTTTAATCATTGACGTTTGGACAGGAAAACATTGTTCTTGTAAGTAGCTTTTTTTGATTATTTCATATCTTGGAATTTATTTTATTCAAGCCTTACTTCATCGACAGTAATGCTGATTGGAGAAACTTTAATATTTATTTTTCCCACTGACTGTCAGAAGATTATACTATGCTTACAGTCTCCATGTAAACAGGAAACTGCCTCACTGTTCCTATTGTCACACACCACAAAAACTTTAACCATTTAAAGGAACCGTATGGATTTATAAATTATAAATCCTACAATTTTATTAAATTTTCTGAAAAAAGGGAATTACGTAGTTTATTTTTTATGATAAATAATAGGGCAGTAATACAAATTATCAAGAGTAAATAATATGACACATTGATGAACATGAGCGTCTAAGTAAATTAATTAATATAATTAAAAAAGTAACACTTTATGTATTTTTTTACTTCCTTTTTATTAAACCATGTACTATTTTCAAATTTCTTAAGATTTCTACTATTTAAGGGTTATACAGAAGGTAGCCGAATATCTCTGATAACACTTATTTGTGCAAAAGTGTGAATTAAGGTTAGAAATCAATAGATTTTTAGTGTACTTCTGTATGGTTCTGTTAGAAATTAGACTACATAAAGTTTGAACATTGTACATCATTTTGTATTTGCATTTATAATACTAATTATGTATTTGTAAGCTTATGTGTTATGTTCATGATAATATAAAACAATAAACTTTTTTTCTTGTTTATATTTGATCTGAATGATATTCTCCCCAGTAAAGTCTATTCTCTCCTGACAAACATTTCTCCAACAGTATAACTTGATGACTATAAAAAAGCTACTTGAAGCTATAAAAAATGAAATAAAACTATTAATAATGCTTAAATAATGAATTTTCTTATATTCAACAGAAAATATATATAATATAAATATAAATCAATAGAATATTTTATTTTTACTGTTTTTTTTTTATTTTTTAAACATTTTCAACTGAACTATTTTGTAGCAGTTTTGCATTGTAAATAGACGTTCTTTTATTCATTAAAAATGTTTATATATGAGTTTTTAATAATACGTACTATAATTTTTAGGTGTTTGTCTATTTTTTTTTATTTCGATTTTTTATTTTCTCTCTGTGTTTTTAATGTATAGTGATCATTCACAGTTTAACATTAATGCTCAAATCAAAATTCACAAAAACATTTATATAAGGTAACAGGCAATTTATAACGTGGCATCTGTATATGAAGTAAAAATACATGACCCTCCTATAGGGTTACTGTGGAAAAAAAAAGAATTATTTATGCCACAACAGCATCGATCGGAGATAGATTGGCCTTGAAAGAAGGTATCTATAATTATTTTAATTTTAGTTACGAAATGGAACCTCTTTCATAAAATACGGTGTTTGAGGGATAGAAGAACTTTGATAGAGATAACGAATCCCACCGTTTTGACTTTGGATATCCCTGCTATGAATCAGGTTGCAACACCGGGATATTTATAAGGTTCTAATTGCGGGAGGCCGCAGGTGTATTTCGTAGGTTACAGCCTTGATTTAGGACTCTCCGCCGCGGTACTTCTTAATCTTGGGAGTCGAAAGCACTGATTTGTATCTCCTATTGATCATGTATCATGAATCATTACTCTTTAATCCGCATCCTTTCTTCAGTTCTATTTACCATTGTTCAGCTTGGATGGCTTCTAGATTTAGCAGGGAAACCTTTCAAGCCAGATAAAATTTATGGTAATTTCGAAATACTCTAACTGGAAGTATAATAATCCTTTTTGCTTTATGGTAATAATAAAAAAAAATCTACCTAATTAACTTCTTTAGCCGTTGCTACATAACCCGCTTATTTTTAGGTTTTCATCAATTTTTAACCCAACACATTATCCGATTTTCAAGTTTGATTATTTAGGTTATTCACTCTCTAAGATCTCGTGATTCTTTTGAGACAATTTTACTTCAAAATACTGAAATCAACTCTGATAAATCTGCCCATCTTTACTTAGGGAGATGTTTTAAGCGAACTCGACAACCGATTTCGCTGTCTTAAGTTAATCAGTAATATCCTATGACTGTTTTTAAACAATGTAAGCTCAAAGTATGAAATAATATTTTAATTGTAACCGTTTGGTAACCTAATAATTTAAATAAAATTCTTTATTTATTATTATTTTTTTTTATTTACAAACTTTTATTTATTGGTAATATTACAATCTGCTACAAACTTGGGCAATGGGTAATAGAGATAATTTTGCACTTTCATACAAAATAATAATAAAAATAAATAAATAAAATTTCTATATGCATATAAGAAGAAAAATAAATAAGTAAAATGAACATAATTAAACAAAGTAAAATAAATTATATTATAATTACACAACAACCAATCAAAAAAAGAAGAGATAACAAAACAAAAAATAATTAGAAACAAACAATTAAAGTTTTATAACTTGAAAAGATGAAAGGTATGGCCTAAACAACCACAAACTATAAATGGTGGGACTCAGCGATTCACTGCTTTGTTTCCTCCTGTGTAGTTCCATTTCCTATCGATTTCGTTGATATATTCTTCAAATAACTGAACTATGGTAGACTATGATAAATTTTTTTCTGGAGAGAGACCAAGTGTTCCCCTGCTTCATGACAACCCTAATTAGTACCATTCTGTTGTTATCTTGTTGTTTACAGTCATATATTGTATGTTGGAAGGTTTGTGGCGTTTTTCTGTCACATTCACGAGTGTCTTTTTATGACTGTATTTCTTATGTAATGTTTTGATTGTACATGTTCTGTCGGCAGTTGTGTTGGTTTGTAATGTATACTTTTGGTTTATCGTGATAATGATTTATGATCTTTGGAATATTCTTGTGCAGGGGTCGTGTCTGGAATAGTTTTGTCAATCTTTGTCCGCTTTGAAAGATTTCCTAATAAACAGTAATTTCTTGGAGCACCTTCTTTAGCAAACGATTTTGTCCGTTATAAATAATTCTTAACAGTGTTTCTTTTTTATTAATTATTATTCCTAATATAGTTAATTCCGAATCCTTTAGAAAACATCTTCTACGCTACGAGAATGAAAATGAGTCCTCTAGATTGCAATACTTTTATTTATATTAATCTAAAATATTGTTACTTAATTTGTGTTAAACTTGTTTTGATGTCAACATTTCTTTTTTTTTTTTACTATAGTTCATTCTTTCAATTTTGATTTAATTGTTTGTATATTCAACTCAGGGATGCATTAAATTTATCTCTCTTATTTTCAAAATATTTTTTTCGTAGGTTTATTTAATTTGCTCGGATTTAACTTACTTTTAAAAATGATATTCAGTATTATTTTTATTCAACTAAGCAAGTGAGAAATTTCTAAAGTAGGTAATAAATTCCAATTTTTTACAAATTAATATAATTTATTATAATATACTATTAATAATATAATGTTTTACAAATTAATATAATTTATTATAATATACTATTAATAATATAATGTTTTACAAATTAATATAATTAATTTTTGCAGATTAAAATAAGACTAGGTTACCTCTGCGAGAACTATCGCATTAGATGTGTTTGACATTTCTCTTGAATTGCTCTGATCTATATGCGATATCATGCTCATTCGTATTAACAATATAACATTTTCAAAAATGTTTCAATACGATTAGAAAAGCTGCATACTTTGTAATGGTAACATTTTACGTAATAAATAATTACTGAAAAATATTACTTTAGTTTTACAGTGAAGATTCAACTAACCGAAAACTTAAAAATGTCAACCCTGCATTGCACCCGCTGAGACTTCATTGCCAGATCGTAAAGGAATAGATGTTTTAGGGGGCTACGATTCTTAGGTGGCAAACCATAGGCCTCAATAATTTGAGTCCTGAAAATTGTAAATCTGTTAAGCCGTTCATTCAATTAAACTTTACATATTCAGAAATGGACTGACATTGCTCAATATTTTAGGTTCAAATTGTAAACATTCTTTGTATACCACTGTGTAACAAAACCAAGGAATTGGTCATGGCTTTATAACTCGAAATATTTTTATATAAGCACAGATGGACAGACTAAACAAATTTGATAAAATACATTTTCATGATTTCGAGCTCGATGTCCTTCAAATAATTTATGATATCTATTTAGTTGAGCCGTCAAAAATAAAAATCAGCTGAGTCGTTTGCTCAAGCGTCACGTAGGTATTTCATGGCGCTTGGATTTTTACCTTATATAAGGTTCGACTTGTGCTGATTCGTGTGCTTTCTAAAAATACGGTTCATTTTTTGCTTTAAAATCTACGTTTCTTAGACGCGTACTTAAGTATTGAAGTACGATTCGAAATCTGTAAAAAACAATTGAACCATTCCGATCCGCCGACTTATCTCTGTCAGAGTTTTGAAATACCACACTTTTGTTAATAAATTTCATTAAAGTTCCAGTAAGAATTTAAGAATCGAGATTGGAACTCGTTACTTCTCTATGAAATTCTTTTTTTTTTGATACCTTTTTCCTCAAAAACCATCGCTTTTGGGAGCTGGAAAAGGAATCCATAATACCGTAATCATATACAAGTTACGATATTTTCGTGGCTAAATAATTACAAGACTAGAAATTTACTTCAGTTATATTAAATTTATTGAAAATTGAGTAAAATAATAAAATTATTACCATTCCATTCTACCATTCCCAAAACTAGCTATAGCAAGTTTATTTTTAATTGATTAAAAATCTTTAATAACAGTTTTTGCGATCAATGATTAATCCAACATCGTATGAAGAATTTGTAATTGATGAACATTGAAATATTACTCGCCAGTCGTATAGTTTTATTTATTTATCGTATAAATTTAGTTCTTCGATACGATTAAATAAGTGATGTAGGAAGCAGGAAAACTAGGATTTGAAATGCTATCTTATTCGTCATTACTAAAATATAATGATTAGGGAACCGGATGCTAATAACCGTTGCTGAAATCGTGATCATTATAGCTGAACTATCTAAAGTATCATTTATTTCAAAATTTATCATCAGTAATTAGTTAAGAGGCCAGGATATTTTAAGAGATACTAATCTACTTTCAGCAAGGTTTTGAGGCAGAAAGGGACTGAAAGAATCCGCCTTGGATCACGAACTGGAGGCGAGGAGCGAGCCCAGAATTAGGTCCTCCTCTGTCACACCAACAACACCCACTACCAGTGTCTGCTTTCTCTCCAAGGCTTTCTTCTCGATTTTCTTAACATCTTTGGGATAACTAGCAAGTGAGACTATATAAGCGACTAAGACATTATTTTTATTAAAAAAAAGAAAACATAGAGGCGTTGCAGAATTTTTTTTATTCTAGGGCCCTGTTAAACTATTTTTCATTGTGTCCCACGTATTTTATTCAATGATATTTTTTAAAGGAGAGCGTGAGCTTAAAGAGAGAGCTTAAAAGGCTGCACTGTCCAACAAATTTATTCAACCTTATTGTATCCCTCTTGAAGAGACATTCAGTGTTCTTCCAGTTAGACTGGTCCAACGGGGTCGCGCTCAAGCATCCGTTTTAGGTCCCCCATTATGGAGCATCAATATGAATCCACTACTGATGAATTTACGGGCAGCAGTATACGTGTATGCGGCTGCATATGTCGACGATTTTGGCGTGGGAATTGAGGCAAGGTCACAAGTTAATCTGGAAACGAAAGCAGCTGAGCTAACTCTTATAGTAGAGCAATGGTGCTGTGAAAAGAAGCTCCCCCTAAACGACGAAAAGACCCGACTCCTGTTCTTGAAAGGGAAAATGGGAGGCTTCCTTCCCAAGGTGGGAGTGGGGAATAAAATGATAAAACCATCACAGGAAGTGAGGTTTCTAGGCCTCTTTTGGACGAAAGGTGTAACTTTACCAACCGCCTAAAGGAAGTAAAGAGTAAAACTGTTCGATACAGTTGCCTCAATAATATAGCAAGAACGACCTGGGGCCTGAGAAATATAGGTGCAGAGAAACAAAACTGCCCTCTTGCTGTAACTGGGGATAAAATCTCACGTACTCTTAAATACCTACATCTTAAATTGTTGGAACAGGCTCAAAGGAGAGCTTTATTACTGGTGACTGGGGCTTATAGGACTGCGCCAACTACAGGTAATCTTGCGCCTTGCAGGTAATCACGGGTCAACTGCCAACAGACCTTCGAATCCAGATTGCCATCGCCAAGTACAATATTAAGAAAGGCTTACCGGCCAGTGTTGGGTCAAGTTGTTTCGTCAGTTTTAGCGGAAGATTCGAAGAAGTTTCTAGTAGAATCGACAACATTGTCTTTTCTGAATGGCACAGATAACAGACTGACTCACGAGTTCCTCCCAGATGTCAGAAAAAGGGTAAAAAATGAATGGGTTAATACAGACCACTGGACGGTCTAACATCTTACAGGGCATGGCAACATCAACTCAAAGTTACAATTCTTCAAATAAAGGGATGACGCTAACTGTAAGTCCGGAGCTGTGGAAGACGTAAAACATATAATTTTTGACTGCTCTATGGCCATTTGTACCAGACTGGCTTTAGCAAGTGAGTTCTCTTTGCTTGATTGGCCGCCAAGGTCTCTAGAAGAACTCCTGGCGACTCCCGATATATTTGAGGCATTCAAAAAGTGTGCAAAGAAGGTGTTCCAAATAAAAAGCTGCTTACCATGTGATTAATATAGCTCATATAGTTTCAATGCGCATACGGCGCCATCGATTCTGCACACACAGTGTACACTCGACAAAGCCCTTAAAATACCCATGGGTAGAAGAAGGCAGCACACTTCAATTGACATCATTTTACCTAAGTATTCCTTATTTTGAATGGAGGGTTCGAAAAAAAAAAGATTACTATAGCATTGATAATATGACCTATGTATGTAACAATTATATGCATGTATAGTAGACCCACTTGAATGTAGGTAGGAAGTTACTGGCGCTTTAATAAGTTAGTGCAATCCCTGTCCACCCATCCCATGGATCCTCTCGGAAGGTTGAATCGGCTGTGGGCCAGAGACCTATTGTAAATGTCAATGGGCTCATTCTCCACTGAATCCCAGAACGTCTGAGGATATCGCTCTGGCTTAGCCTCCATTGGCTTTTGGTACCACTGATGCGGTTGTCAGAAAAACGCATAATTATATATATCTATAATATAATATATCTGTATTATCTAAATGTATATTATAGAATGTAATTCTCTACAAAAAAGAGGTATAATGCCCGGAATACTTATTATTTGGAAATGGTTATTGTTTGTTTATTAATTTTAATTATTTTTTTTTAATTTTGAAGTCAGTAATAACACAGACTTATTAACGCTTTGTTCTTACCAATTTCCCTTTGCAATATTATTCAATACCTAATAAATCAAATTGACATACGCATAAACTGAAGAGCAATAGGACTAACCCAAGGGAAAGGTGACGAGTACCAATGGGATGCCAGTCCCGCTTTCTGACACCTTTACCTTTATGGCTGCCGATAGATTATTCGGCGAGTTAGCGGACGTTTTCGACAACAGGTCATAAACTGCGGCGGTGCGTGTCGCAAGAGGGCCCTGCGGGTGTAAATAAGACTTGTGAAATAAGACAGATAACCGAACAGATGACGACAAACGCCGGCACCTCACGTTAGTAAGTCGCACGCGAGCGAGGTGCGATAAGTACTGCAGCCTGCTTCTGGGGGCACGCCAAATGCTCCCTAGTTGGGTCTAGGTAGCTAGTGGGACTGGTAAATGGATAATGTACCTCTTCTGTTCTTCAGAAAAAACAAATAACTAAGGCTGGAAATATATTTCTAAGAAACATTTAAAAAATGAGTTTACTCTTCAGTGGCAAAATATAATATTTTTGTTGATGTTATGAAAATGTATAATTTTTTTTTTGTTTGTATTTTTTATTGTAGTATTATCAATAGAAAATAATTTCAAATTCATGTTAGCATTTGTAGATTCTCGTAGATCCCGATTACAATAACATCTATTTGAAAAACGTTCTAAACTCCCCATTTTGCTATATAAGCGGAACGGTCCCTTCACGTTCCATTAATATAATGGCGTTAGTCATAGGCTAACGTTAATTGGACCCTGCAATGTGTAAGAAATGACCATTTCTTAGAATATGATGTACTCAAAATAATCATACTTTATGAAGGGTAAGAAAAAAAATCCCGTTTACAAAAAAAAAAAAGAAGTCTTATACACTATACTAATCAGACCTATTTGGCCAATCCATAATGTTTCGTAAAATCATTGATGCTCTTTATCACGCACAAAGAAATTCATCCATAAAGACCTCAACATCTCAATTCTTTGCAGATTTGGTCCGAAATAGAAATTCCCTCCTTTCATTTTATCCGAACTCTTAATCTCTCATACTAAATGATCCGTGATAATCCACAGAGGGGTTAGAAAAGAAATGGCCAAGGGATCTTCTAATTTAAAGCAATGATTGAAGTACTGTCATTGGGTATTTTTTTCCAAAGATTATCATGTGTTCTAAAACATTTATCACATTTACTTAAATTTTTTGTAAACTTAATTTACAGTTAAATTAAATTACAGTTTTTTACAGTTACATAACTTTCAATAAATACATTTTAAAAAAATGTTAGATACAGCCCTGATGAGGCTCAAAGTGGGGCGAAATGTCGGCTAATAAACAGTTGTTAACTATTTTTTGTTTTGATCTAAACCAAATTAACGAAAATAATAATAATTATAAACTCACTATAATTTGGCAAAACAATATAAAAGATAGAATTATCTATCTATAACAATACAAAACGATATTATTAATATTCAATAACAAAAATTAAATCAAATTGACTAAATATAAAGCCAAAGGATTTTATAAAAAATATTATGTTACATTATATTATTCTTGTCGAAGATCTAGCTACGATGGTTTCCTTCAATAGTTCTGCCGGCTTAAAAAAGGAAGCGGAATGTAGCACCAACCTGGTTGGAGAATGGTGCGAGCGAAAAAAGTTGAGCATAGCCTCTATCTAGTAAGACATAGGTTATTCTTTTAAGAGTAAAAACTGATAGGGCCCACTCAATTAATATAATTATCCCAGGAACAGGAATACGTCCAAAGTGAGGTAGTCACTTACCGTGGCGTAAGATTCGGAAGAGGATTCAACGCGATAGCGCACTTGGATTACTTGGGAAATATGGTGGCCCAATCCTTGGACGGTCTTGGTCGTGGGGGATATCCTTCTGGGGCCTCAGATACCTTGCAACAATGACCATATATAAATAAGTAGTCGTGGGCAATTCTGAGGTATGAACCTCCTACCTGGAACCGTAATTTCTCACAGAAGAGAAGATTGACGACAATCCAACTGACGACTTCGCTTAGATTCACCGAGAATAATACATGATGATAATTAATACATTAAAAATATTCCTATTGAATCTATTTTAAAGTAATATTCCAATTTTTAAATAAAATAATGTTCTATTATTTGATAATAAGTCTATGATTTGAAATCCCCGAAATTAATGAATATAATTTTTATCACACCACCAATCTTTTCTGGTCTAAATAGACAAATTCCATTTTTTTTTTCAGAAAATTTCCATCCAAAAACTATTAAATATCGACTTAGTGTTTATTAAAATTAATAAACTTTTAAATAAATATATGTATATGTATGCATGTAAAGTTTTCATATTTTTTTTTTATTTCAAAGGTTTATTGATTACCTATTTTTTATTTCATTCAGAAAAATTCCCTGTTTTCAGGATTAAGTAAAAGTAAACTAAGATAGTCAATAACCTTTACATACAAATTGAATTCTTGAATCGTTGACAAAAATATATGAGTACAGTTCTTATAACTGCCTGGTACCCTATTCTGCCATCTCCAATTATTCAACTTTATCTATTAAAAGTTTAAACTAATTTATAACAGTTCAGAAAGAAATATACAGATCTGGAACGGAAATACCTGTTCTTATACAGGACTAGCCGAACCAATGACCCGATGGCCTGAGTTATAGCCAGGTCTGCGCATCTAATTTCACGGCGCACTAGGGCAGGTACGATATGCGCACGCCATTTGCCAGATAACGCACACTCCACACCATATGGCACACTACCATCCGGGGCAGATTAACATCCCCAAATGGAACTGGCTTTTTTACAGAAATTAATTCTGTTCCCGCATCTATCAGCAGTCGAAAGTCATAATTATTTACACATTATATCCAGCTCGTAAAAATAACTTATCTTCCATCGAGCCATATGAGTCTAAAACTTCAGTCAATTAAAGCTTGAATATCGCTCATGAAAATAAATTCATAATCTTGGAATAATGTTCAGTTACGTTTTTGTGAGGTGATGACCGTGGTTGATTAAATTCGCATACTTAAATACATTATAATTCCGTTTTATGTGCCATTTAATGTTAAATAATGATTAAAAATCTTAACCAAATTATCATGTAAAATATATACTTTGGGTGTGTTTATTAAAAATATTTAAGACTCGAAGTGTATAAGATGTGATTTAAAAATATTGTTCCCAATACCTTCTGTTTATGAAACGTATACTTAGAAAAAACATGTGTTAAACTTTTTATTTTTATTTGTATTAGCAGATTCATTAGTGTTAATATAGAGTATGAGTTCAGATTGGTAGATATTGTGAAAATAAGATACAGATAGGTATCTAATTACTTGAAGCAGGTTTATTGTTAACGGCTGTTTAAAAAAAATTACTAATTAGATATTCCAACAAAGTATAAAAATAAAGAAGTTTTTAAATACGACTAAACTTTGATAGTTGAATTAGCAGGAGGGACGCGCTGCTATCAAAGTTAGTGTGTTGTCAATGATTGAGATTGACAAATTTTCGTTACAAAGCCAAAGTGGTGTATCTGCAAATTTGTCTATCTTTGTTTTAGTTTCATTCTAACCAGGATTAGCCCTAGTCTTTTTACAATGCCAAACACGCCTCGCTGAACTGTGACGTCATCAATTAAAAATTAATATATTAATTAGAAATTACCTACTGCCATGTATCTCCGATTCTAATTCAAATCAAATCTTTGAAATTATCAAAACTTAAGAATTATACCGGCTATATCTGAAGTTACATATGCAACGAGGAATTAACTAACTTTCTCTTTGTCATTTTTTGTAATTTCTATATTTCTCAAAAAAAAATCACAAGCCACTATGTAATAGTGATATAGAGGAGTGTCTGGCCGTAGGTTTGTCTTAAGACAGGAACATTCAAATAAAAATGTAACAGCTCACTAATCACAATTTCACAAAAAAAAAAAAAACTGGTTTCTTATTGCATACGCGCATCTGTGGTCTGGAATACAAATATTAGTTTAATTATAAGGTCAAAATAATAAGAAACCACGAAATTTAAGGTTTTTGCGACGAGGATGGGTTTATAGTTGTTGTGATATATGAAAAAAAAAACAGTGGTTATTGGTCTTTTTGAGAACACTGATTGATTATAATTGTAGAAGTTTAATATTTAATAGAAAACGTTAATTAAAAATCTAGAAACATTGAAAAAGGAGGATGAGTAGTTGTTCCTTTGTGCCACAGATATATAAGAGTACCCTGAAAATGAACAAAAGCTATTCTGGTATATGTAATTAATTAATGATGGCCTTTAATATAACTTGGCCAAATTTTCCTTCCTGAAGATAAAAACTATAATGGACTTGATTTCTAACCAGTTAGTCATTAATATTTTATTAAACTGTAGTATCCTTGGTCCCATCTACACAGTCTATATATCTGACATCCCAACCAATTCTAACACAATCCTCACACATGCTTGCTCGCTGTTAATAATAACCCATTAATTGCATCAAAAATGTTCCAATTCCGTATCACAAATTTCGAAGAATGGAGGATAAAAATAAATCCCATTAAATCACTTTTACTCTAGGTCGTAAACCTACCGATCGCCCTACAGTTTACTTTAATTAAGTTGCTCTTACCCCTGTAGTGCAGATACGCTACCTTGGACTACGTCTAGACAAACGACTAACTTGGAATCCTCACACAAGACCGATTAGAAACTGCACGTCGATTCCGACTATTACAGCACTTATTCGACAAACAGTCTCAACTTCTAATTCATTATAAAATACCTACATGACTATCTGGTCTATGTGGACATACGGAGTTGAGCTTTGGGGCTCCACTGAACCTTCGAATTCCTCTCCTATCCCATGCTTACAATCCAAGATCCTTCTTAAAATCCTCAATGCTTCTTACTTTCTCACCAATAGAATCATCCATAAAGATTTTAGTGTCCCATGTATAACGGATCTAGTTATATGTAACCAGATATCAATCCTTCCATAATAAACTCCCTAAACATCCAAGCCCACTAGTTTTTAACCTTGCTTCCTCTTCCATTCCCATCAATCCTCCGAGGAGCCTGAAAAGAAGATGGCCTCGAGAGCTTCTAATGCAGAAATGTTATAAGAGTGCTACCAATGGGTAGTTTATCTACAGGCCTGTATCATATCATTATGATCTTATAACAAATTTATTGGATGTATCTTAAGGCAAATACTGTTGTAAATATCATTAAATAATTTTTTAAAAAAAGTTTAGATACTGATTTTTTAAGTTAGCTCGAGTTAGACTATAAACTTCAGCATCATGAGTGTAGTTAGAAAAATCATAAAGAAATTTTAAGTACCTATTATGCCTTTATAGAAGTCCTGTACTAACTTTTAAATTACATTTCTTATGAAGCTTTTAGTGTTTAGGAGCAAGGATGGGTTTGCATGAGGAAATTCGATTCTAATCACGAAGGTGATCCTGTTATAGCAATAAACGGTGCACATGTTATAACCCCAAGAGCTATCAGGCTAAGTGCCCCTCAGCGCATGAGCAAACAAATTGGGAAAAAAGAAATATGACAATAAAAGCTGTCATGAGGAAGTTAATAGCTGAGGTTATTGGCTCGCCGGCTATGGATAGTCTGCGCTTTATGCGTGTCCACATTAACATCTGTCGTCTCGCGCATCAGATGCCTCATCTTCACGGCACTGTGGCTTATGAGGAACAGTTCTCTTTATGGCTTTCACCATCCCATTAGCTAGCAAGGTGTTTTTTGACTGCCTTAATTTGTATTTTACTGCATTTTGTTTTTAATTATAACATATAGCTGAAGAAATGAGGAGTTGTTATAAGGAAATGTACAGCAAAACGTGAATTCCATTAAAAATTAAATATAAAAATACTCAATTTATAATCACACACAGAAACATTTTTTTGATATATTTTAAAAATAATTGAGGGATGCTAGCTCCCCAGCTAACCCCAGTGCCATGGCATCCACTTTGGGTACCACTGTTCTTAAGTCGTTGATCGTCCTTGTCAAGAAATCAGAAGGTTATTAATACCAGTTAAGTTGATATAATAAAAAGGAAATTATTCTGCAGACCATAGAGATAATTTTTATTCATTGATCTAAACCCAGTGTTATAGAATTAAAATAAATAAAATGAAGCTTTCTCTCGTAATTAACACTCGAATGGTATCTAATCTAGCTGGAGCTTGAAAAAGTCCTTTGATACGTAATACTTACATACATAAGCTTGTCCATAGAACATGTCTCTCCGGTACCTCAGGATCCCGATGCATAGCAAGCTCATTAAGTATATATCTGGAAATAATTGAAAAAAATAGTTTCTAACACAGTTGATACGGAAACGCATGTCGGGCAGTTCTAAAACTCTCGTCAAACTCTAATTAGCTTATTAATTAATAAGGGCTCGCATAAAGTATTTTGTTTGTTTTCTCGCCTGTAATAAGTTAATTAGAATAAGAAATTAGAATTAAAATTTACTTTTAATTTGCTTTTGATCGAGTCTGGCACCCGGGACTGCTTTACAAACTCCGTAAATTCTGACCTCCTACATATTTTCTCATCATCCGTTTCTTTCTTACTAATAGATTATTCCAAGTAAACCACAATGGTTCCTATTCATCTCTCTATTTTCAATCCGCTGGTGTT
>NW_027115086.1:467714-485379 GCF_000696795.3 Halyomorpha halys
TTTTTATACAGTTGTAAATATCAACAAATAAATAAAAAAAAAAAACTTTTAATTTGACTAATTTGGTCATGTATAATGTCTTAAATTCATAAACCAATGTTAACTAACTTTTTCGATTGGATTAAGCATTAAAAAAATATAGGTTAAAAGCGAAAGAAAAGGCCTAAAAGTTCGTTGCTTTATTAAACTTTTAGCCCGTTTTGGGACGGCCGGAAACGAGCTGTGTTTATTTTGGACTCATATGCAATACTATATCTCAGTTTTTTAAACATTAAAACAAAATCGTCTTTTGGACGGTACACAACATATTACTTTACCGAATTCGTAATCATTCGACGCATAATCAAATGCGGTTTTCAATTTGTTATACCATACCTTTTTTCTAGTTTTTTTTTCTATTCATCGTTTTGGATTAGATGCTAATAACGAGAAAAATACATAAATTATTGCTTAATTAAATCAATCAGGTAATTGGTAAGAGCTTTAGAACTGGCAGGAATGCGTTTCTGTTTAAGTCAATATTTTAAATAGTTTTCCAAGCTTTCGTTTTCAAGAGCTCATATCCATCAATAATTTATATTTGAAATTAAATTATTAAATCTGAATAAAAGAATGTTTGTCTGTTTCTTCAGTACTTAGCAAATTCCGTACAAATATTTATTGGTTTTCTTTTCAAAATGTGTCTTTATTTTGAAAAATTTTGACATTATACCGACATTTCGGAGTACTCCTTCTTCAGTGTACTTCTATAAATTTTAAAAACAATGCAATAATGATATAATCAAAACTATTTTAACAATTAATAAAGAAATCTTAGTTAAAGAATTATATAAAGTACCCTTTTATAACAATAATATTCTACCTTTCCCTTTGCTCCCTGTGTCTAGAATCAATTTTACTTCGACAATTTTTTTTTTACTTACAGATTTTCCAAAATATAATACTTCAGGAAATCACTAAGTAACCCTCAGGTATCACTTCCTAATTTTCGCTATGTTGCATTTTGCTGTGTATTCCACACATTTATCAATTCTAATTTTCGTTTATCTTTTTTTTCCTTTTCGATTTCTTATCTTTTTAATGAAGGGTAAGTAGTTGACCGTAGATTAATAAGTGGTGAAGATGGTCCGGGGGAGCGGTCAGCAAAAAAACTAATTTATTCGTGCAGACGTTTCGACTTGAATTCAGGTCTTCATTAGGACTATAAAACAAATAGCGATAACAATCATCATACAAGGAAACATTAAAATAAAAATAAATAATAAACTAACAAATTTAGAAAAATACATAATAATGAGATGAAAATAAAAAATAGTTGATTAATAACAGTGGAATTAGACAGTAGCAGATTGATAACAATGAAAGATGAAATGTAATGTAATATAGTTAAGAAGATATGTATAAGATAAGATATTTAAGTAGTGTCTAAAAAAACTGTAAAACAATTTTGAATCTGTTTTTGAAAGAATCTGAGTTTGATTATAATGGTTTATTATTTATTTTTATGTTTCTCTGAATGATTGTTATCTCTTTTTGTTTTATAGCTCTCAAATTGAGGTGAAACGTCGGCGCGAATAAATATTTTTTTGTTTATTTGTGGTTTTTGGCTGACCGCAACCCCCGACCATCTTTGTCACTTATTATCTTTTTACATTTTATTATAAGTTTAAGTTATTTAATTCTTCAATTTTACTGCGTCGTTCTTAGTTTTTCAAGTCTTAATTGTCAAGAGCTCATATCCATCAAAATTACAATTTATGCACTAATAATACTTAAAAATGGAATTTTTGAGTGATGTGATCTTAAAAATGAAATTATTCAAAGACGAAACGAGATAGTTTCTCTGTTTCTTCGGTACTTAGCAAAGTTCCTATTTATGACAGCCGTTGCATATTCCTTGTCTAGTACTGATGCGATACACTATCGGCCAAATAGCTCAAATACGAACGAAACCAAACTGGCGAAGTACCAATACCTGAGGCCTTGAGGAGAAGGCGTGCCCAGAAAATGCGACAAACTGCCCTGGGTCGCGGCCACCTGCTGCTGCCCCTGACCTTGCCTCTCATGTGTATATCAACGTGATTCCCTCATTCTGTCTACAATTAGTCCAGATATGCATTCATTTAATTTATCTAGACATTTTTACTATAATTATCTTTAAAATAAATGGATAATACATAAAATAATTAAAAATGGCTTAAACAGTTGTCCAATTATGAGATGTGCCCATGAAGTTTAGATTTTGTAAAATTGAAAAATATCTCTAAACCACAACCTGGTTTGATTTAATTCTATAAAATATATAATATCGCTTCGTCCCAAAAATGTCATCCTAATAAATTACAATGTTTTATTTATATTTTTAAATACTATTATAATTATTAAAATATTAAGGAGATTAATATATGAATATAATTTATTGTAAATCAGGGGTGCGGGTAGCCGCGGGGTAAGGCTCGTGGCTATTAATTCCGGACCTGAGTTCGAATCCGGCTGGGCAGAACATTGTTTTCTGTTACACTGTAGCCGTGAGTCAACTCTTGTGGGTCCTTTTGACCGCACCCCGACCATCTCCTTCACATTTTAAAAAATAAGGTCAATCCTTTATATATATAATATTAAAATTATTATTTTAATACTATTATGAAAGTGGATAGAATTAGGTTTTTTTTTTTATTTACAATAAATATGAATATATTTCTCAATACAAATTCGGATAAAGGAAAAGTGGTATTGATAGGCCTTACTATAATTAATCAGGCCGGTGCTAAATAATTTAGTAATAAAAGCCATAAAAACCACATACTAGATATAAAAGCTACATACCACACATTTTAATGAAACTATAAATATGTCGATAGTGACTATTTTATGAACACACTCAGAAACAAGGTTTTACGGAGTGGTATCATACGTATAGCATTGCTATGTTTTTCTGATAAGGTGTCCATAAAAGTTTTAATGGAATATTTTATAGACAGACCATGTCGTATTGGTAAATTTCGTGCAGCAACATACTAATTTGGAAGCTATTTCTTATTTATTTTGTTTTTACTTCTTAAATGGTATTTCGTGGCTGTTCTGTGTAGAAACTGGATGTGAGCCGAGTTTTATGAAGGATTTAGTACTTGTTAAGATTCAGAAACTCGAAAGTTGATGAAAATAATTAATTCATTTATAAATAAGTGTTAATTTATAAGCTATTTATGCAAACACATCAGATTGATTTTTAAAATCCTGAAAATTTTTTTAAAATATGTTTGAATTAGTAATTATTTAAACAGACCGCCAAATTGATCTTCATTAAAATGCCGTCACGTACTTCATTTAATATTCCTGACCTCAAAGAACATTTGTGTCTGATTTAAAGAAAATCGAACTGAGTGTTTGGTCTTGGTCGCATAACAAATTGACAGATGAAATACCGTACTGTTCAGTTGAACAAACAGGTTGCTTGTTCTCGATCAATAAAAAGTATTGAAAGTATTTTATATTTAGCTCAATATATAAACGATAAAAATTATTGTTATACACAATATATAGTATGCTTTAGAAAAATATTGAAGCTCAAAGTATTATAAATAAAAATCACTGAACTTATTGTCAAGTTGGTTGAGCCAGGGTAGGTATTGAGCTGAGGAACGCTGGGGGCGGCCTGGGGGCGGCTGGATGGAATGCAGGGGCAGAATTCCTGGGACCCTTAGTGACAGGATATCAGGGGTTGAAAGGAGCTAACTTGCCGCCCCCCATTGATCGGTCACCCCTCGCGATTTCACCACCAATAGCCTATGGCGGAGGGCCTACCACCCCTCTCATACCCCATATCTGCCGTCGTAATTGTGTTTTTTTATTATTTTGTTTGAAGGATACATATTTTGTCTATCTGTATAAAGTTTATCTTCTATTGTAATCGTTGTTATTGAAGATAAATAATAATTATTTTTTTAAAGAAAGCAATATTCAACAAATAAATTATTAAACTTTTATTGAAATAATACAATCTGCTCCACACAAGGGACATACGTAAATAAGAAGTACTCTACCACACCATACATACATATATAATAAAAATAAAAAATAAATAAAAAATAAATATACTATAAAATATTCAAACATAAACTATAATGGATACTAATAATAAAATAGTTTATAAACGCCGAAAATAAACATAGGCGATTTTTACTAATAATTATAAAATAAATAATAATCATAAACTATACATTTGTTAAGGTTTCTATAAAATGAAAATGGCGATCTTGCTGTATTTTTCCAGTAAGATAACAGAAAGGAAGATTTTATTAACTAATTTAATAGGAAAAAATAAACAACATTTAAAAGAATAACAAACATTGATATATTAGTAAAGATTAATTTCTTTTTACGAGGCATATTTCCTTAAGTACCTCAATAAATAAATTTATCTAAATCTTAGGTAAATAAAAATTATTAAAATAAATAATGATGAAGTTGTGAATGAGTATATTTTAGACGGTAAAAACATACTATAATTTTTTATAAGTAGCAATAATATATATAAAGTACTATAATAAAGGTAAGATAGCGATAATATAAAGCAAAGGTTTCCGATCTTTTTCGGTTTGCGGCTCCCTAAATAATCGGATTTTTATCCAAGGCGCCCTTAATAGATCAGTTTTTTTTTCTAAAATTTTGACTTTTTTGAAAAATTGGAAAACTTTCCGTTTTACAAGCGATTACCTATTTAACAGCGAAAAATTAAGAACAGATACTTACTATTTTCCTTGGGATAATATAAAATATCTAATTTAAACTGTTTCGGTAATATCCATATTGAGACTGGACAACCACAATGTGGATGTTAGTTTAAAAATAAATTAAACATGAATTTTATATTCAAAAACAATTTATTGAACGTCCATTGATAATTAACATTACTAAAATCATTAATGAGATGGAAGGCCTACATGTTCACCATACAACTTCTCAAATCTCGGAATAAAATTGGATATAGCGACCCTCATTTCTTGTGCAATGTTAATTTTCGAGCGATATTTACTCTGTAATACCATGACCGCTGAATACCCAGTTCCGCACAAATAGGATGTTGCAGATGGGATTAATATTCGTAGAGCTACACCACTAAGCAATGGACATTACTTTTTTATTGATATCCAAAAATCAGGAAATTCTATGCCACTAAATTTTACCTTTAAAGTACTATCGCGTGACAACTCAACAAGAGATTCTTCTTCTTCTTCTGAAGAAGTAAATTCTGATGGAACCTTTGCACTAAATGGGTCTTGAATCCATGTAAATTATCTACTTCAAAGCATTTTTCGAGTTTTTTTATAAGCTCTGACAGGTGATCAACAAAAATGAAATTTTATTTAAAAAATAATCGAATATTTCATGGTGCCCTTATGATGGCACTTTGGGAATCACTGCTATAAAGAACATAACCTTGGTGTTACTATTAAGAAGGCACCACTTATTTTTGCAAGTGAACCGTCTTTGATGAAGAGTACTTGAACTTTACTGTATCTAGAATTTTATATTTAAAATTGTATTCATCGTCATTAGGTTCAGATGGAACTGGGCCCCATGATAATATCCTGAAATCATGCCTTTTCTCTTCAAGACACATTTTGCTACTTCTACGATCCATTATGATTGAGTAGGCCTATGTGAGTAATTATTAAAGACTATGATTGTAGTATCACACCGGTCGATAGATCAATTGTCAATGACTGAAACTTAAACGTGTCTTATTTATTTATGCCTAATTTTTTCTATAAAGATTTTTGTTAATAATTAATTTATTGTTATTTACAACTATATTAAATTATATACAACTAGTAAAATAGATCAACATATAGCTCCTTCGAATTGTGGTACATCGGACAAAACTTAGTTGTTTTTTATTTTTTGTCTCACAATAGTTTTAGGACGGCCTTAGTAAAGAAAGTAACTGCAGTCTACGGTACTATCTTTGAATTTTGAAAATAAAATATACAAATATATGTAATTTTTTTGTCACATGTGCCGCTATTTAAAACAAGAAGAGATCTAACTGTTTAAGAGAGAATATAATCAGTTTTAAGTTCAAAAATATTAAAATTGCGTCCGTTATTATTATTGGTTTTGGTATACATGTTTGGGATGAAAATAATAATGAAACTATTGTTAATAATTGGAGAAGATGGTCGGTGGGAGGGGGTTTGGTCAGAAAAAAATTGTTTATTCATGCCAAAGTTTCGATTTGAGTTTCAGGTCTCCATCAGAGAGCTTGTAGCCGTAGGGTGTCCTAGCTAAACCTGAGTTTGATCTAGGACACCAATTGAACCAGACACCATAGTTATGTTGTATTATTAGCTAATGAATACATCAATCTATGTATATTTCCATATTAATAATCTTAGGAAGTTCAAGAAGTAATTCATATAAATTCATGTCCAATTGACAGTGCCCCAGTTTGAACTGAAGACGGAAATATACCAGTTTCATTCAGTGACGCAAAATATCTTAGGGAAGTGACATGTGAGCAAATGAAGCGTTACTACTTTAAAGACATGATCTACAGCTGTGACTGTGAGAGATGTCTCAGTTGCCCTTTGCCGTGCGTAACCCCCTCACATCGCGAGGACAGGATCACGACGAGTGAGGCAACCAGTAACTTTCAGGTCACTCCGGCTTGATCTGATTTGTTTACAGGCCGGCTGATAGTCCCCTGGCCTCGGTCGCCCTTATAAGGCCCTTCTACTCGCTCCTAACTCAGCCTTTTAGAGGACTCCTGATTCCAATGCAGTCTAATAAGATCGTAAATAATATTGTTTGGACGGCGTGATTGCGCAAGTTGGTGGGAACAGGTGCGCCACCTACGTCCTGCCTGGTGCCATAGCGGGCCGCAATATATATATCTCTTGTCTCGGGCTATTTATATAATAGTATGTGGTACCGGCCCTGGGTATATATAGACAATATTATATTCAGGGGAATGTTCTTTGAACGGGGCTACAAATCACATATGTGCAACCGAAACACGGTATTATATCATACTTTCCCTCATTCGACATTACATGATAATGAGATAAAAATATTGGAGCCTCTTAATCTCACTAGTTGAAGAAGAAGAGACCGAAGAGTAGATGGACAAAAAGAAATCATGTGACAATACAACATTTCAGAGCTAATAGTAACCATTTACAGCAATATAGGAGTACACTGCTCGTCAGAAACTTTTCAATGATTTCTCATTATTGCTTTGAGGCATCAATCACATATTGCCAAAAAAATAATAAAAACAAAACGTAATACATGAGATATAGTAATAGTAAATATTCTAAATAGGCCGGATTTTGACCGCTTCTGACACGAGGACGCAAAGATCTCGCTATCATCGAACATATGTTAAATTTCTCCTTACCCTTTTCATATTGTCATTACAAAGTCTTATACTTTTCAAAGACTTTTTTAATAATAAAAACAAATTAAAAGATTATAAGTTAATGTTAAGCATAAAAAGAAACACGTGAAGAATAGTTTATCTTTTTAAGAGATTACAGAGCTTATAACATAAGAGAGATCGCTATAATGACATAAATATTTACATTAGTGAAGAAACTAGCCATTAGCAAGACCCTAATGATTCCACAACTTATCACGTGGCCTTTACCATTTAATATTATGGAGAATTATAATGATGGGTGGAACTAGATATAGTATGAATGAGAAGATTCCTATGTTTGAAAGGATTTTAGTGAATTGTTAAATATCTGGACTGTTCTGGTTTCGAATGATTAAAAAACTAATCCTGTAATCCGTATTGTACATATTCCAAAACCATCGTCCATTAAATATTACTATACCATTCATAATAACCAAAGTAGTCTATAATACATGTAGATACATATTAATAATAATATGCCAATTGACATTTAAATATTAATAATGATGGATTACAGATTCTTAAACATTCACTTATTAAATTTTGATACATTATTTTTTTCAGCAAAACAAATACAATTCTCTTGTCTTTTCCTCTAAAATTATTTTTGATCTATCAGTGCATTATTAATATTCTAGTTACAGACATTTCTTTTAGTTTAAAATTAAATTTTCTAGTACAGAACAACAATTTTATTATTTATAGGAAGACTTGTTTTGGGTAACTAGTAATTTAAGTGCAACGCTTGGAGGTTCGCTAGAATCAAGAGACAGGAATTTCCCTGCTGCTGGGGGCGGTGAGTGAGCCGGGGGCGGTGGAATGCGGTCGGCATAGTTCAAAGGACCCAGGCTACCAGGATGTCAGCTGGGGGCAGGAGCTGCAGCTCTGTGCCGCCTCCAATGGCGAATAGTAGGGGGGGCTTCATTCAGTAGAATGCCTGGGCCTAATGGCCTCGTTCCACGATGACAGTTTCCTGTCGTCATAGAACCGTCAAAACCTTGTCACAGTATGACAGTGCTTGCCAACACGATAAAAGTAAACCTAGCCTCGTTGAACGTTCCATATGGAATGAATTAAAAAAACTAATGATTTAATAAAACAGACAAATGCCATCTTAGACAACACCTAACAACTGACAAGAAATTCGTTGATGTCACTTATATCAATAAGTTGATATGGGATACTACAACTTTAAAATTGATACTTAGTTAATTTTCAATGCCTACAAAAACTATACTTATTAATAAACATGATTCATGAAATTTATTATAACGGCCAATAAGGTTATCTGTAAAAATTTCAAATTTTTAAATTTGTTTCAACAAAGATATAACGCGTCAAAATTTAGATTTTTGAAATTTACAATTTTGAGAAATTCATCTTCCTCTTCCCCTATTACTTTAAAAGTGATATAGGACCGTCGATCTCCGGGGGTCTTAGCGGGGCGGGTCCACCGGGGAAGGATTGCCATTTTTGTGTTGTGATCTCTTCCAGTGAGGTTGTGACGAGTCGTACATCGGCCAACCAACACGCTATAATTGTCTGTTTGAAAAGTCAGATAAGTAAGGCTACCATGGCGGGCAGAAGTGGAGGGTTTCACGCCGTTTTTAAATTTCAGGCTTTTTAAATATTGCTCGATTTAACTATCTTAAACTCTCCTCTTCCCGTTTTAAGCCAATATTTTAAAACTGATACATGATATTTTTTTTACCGGATAAATTGGAGACTTAAGTAGTATTAAATGTTTCCAAGACAACAGACAATTTAAAATAAAATCGGTCTAGTATTTCAAAACTTTATTGTGGACAAACATTGGAACCCATATACATATACAGATTGATGTGCAACGTAACATTTTATTACCCTTTCAGGAGTTAACGTTTTTAATTAGTCTGGTCAAATCACTTATCAAGTGGGTCACAGAAATTAGGAAACAAAATCAATAAGTATAACAATTAGGCCGAATCAATGTATGTATGATAAAGGATGCACGAAAATTACTTCGAAACAAATAAACACAGAAAACAATTGGATTACATGCAGATGTTGTAACACTAATGCATTACGCAAGAGGCAATGGGATAGAAAGGTTTTATAAGATCGTCATTGTGTTTATTAGTGACAGGAGTGAGTATATGCTAGAGGAGGTATTGGCTCGTTAGCGATGGCCTGGTCGTGGTTTGGGTATCGCAGTCATTTGTTGCCTTAACACAATAGAGAACCCAGCTTGAAGACAATGGTCTCTGCCCAACAAGGCTAAACACGTTATTCCCAGTCGCAAACCACCACTTCAAACTTGTCCGACATAAACTTACCTTAACCAACGTGATCAGCAGGTTGGTCGTGTACAAGTATTTCGTTAACTATCCAGTTATTGGTTTCGAATAAAATTTATTATTCTATCTTTAAGTCGATGCATGCATACATTGAGATTCCATGTTCCATGCCGATCCCAAGGTTTGGCTAAATTGCATTATAATATTTTACATACAATTTTAATTTATTTACCATACTCATTATCTGATATTAAATAATTAAAACAAAATTGTAGGTACAGTTTAGGTGAGTTTTTAATGACAAGGGTGAAATGGAGTGAATAAGATATGGACCATTCTTGATCATTCCACATTCGACATGAGTGAATCTTGCAAGTTCAGTTAAAAAAAAAATCAATTATATAGATATAATTTTATAAAGAATACTAGTAGAAAAGTATAGGGGTGAATGTGTATGAGTTGTATTGATTTGAATTGTACTTAATCATAATATTCTTTATCCTGCGTATAATCCAAAGGTTCGGTGCCGATAATACCAATCGTTGAGTAACGCCCCTCCAAACCCAAGTCTAGCAGATCAGTCCTAAGGCAATCCTCCCACCAACGCTTTGGTCTACCCATCAGACGTTTTCCCGATGGATCAGTGTTTATTAACATTTTAGGGATCCCTTAGTTACTAAGCTCTACGACCATACATGCTCATCTTATTTGCAGCAAAGCTGCAACCTAAATTGTATTTGCCGGGTGCAAATCCATCAATTCAATGTTGTTTAGCCCCTAAACCTTTTTTTGTTATTTTTTTAATTCATCCTTTATCGGTCCGAATATTTTACGGAAACTTTTTTTTTTTCAAAAACCTTAAAGCGCTGTTCTTCCTTAGAAAATGAGGTCACGTGTCGCATCCGTAGAGAACAGTAGGAAGGATGATATAGTTTTTTTAATTCTAACTTTTTTATTTCTTTTACAGTTTCTAGATAGAAAGCAAGAGCAATTTTGAAATAAAAAAATATATATAAACATTCTAAAAATAAAACTCTTCTTTAACTTCGGTTTTTCCGAATTTCCTTATCAATTTTTTTTTCTAGCTACCGTAAATCCTAAAAACTTAATTCTCTCTACCTGTTCAATTTTTTTTTCTCCTATATCTATGTGTATGAAGTATACCTTCAACCGCATTGTAAGACACACTTCATTTTTTGTTGCCTGGTTGGGTTGGAGTGGACTGTATAATTGAAAATGAACATGATTATATGAAAAATAAAATTCTATTGTTTTATGTTACAAATGGTGTAGTGGGTGGCGGAAAGAAAACATTATGATTAGATTGTTAGTAGAATTTTGTATGACTGGGCTATGGAAATTGTAGATGCTAACATTGAGGTAGTTGATGATGATGTGGATGTTAACTATTGCTATGTGGACTTACTTCGCTCTTCTTTCTTCCCCCCCCCTCAAAGCCTCTCCTCCCTCTCCTGCTGGGAACCACTGGAGTAACTTTACTCACTCATGGAAGATATTGCTGATCACTGAACAAAAATAAAGGATGGACGCTTTTCTGGTTGAGACAAAATGGCTATCTCACCCTCATCTGAGTTCCTTCTCTTGCCAGCAAGAGCGCTGGAGGAGGCAAACTTTTGAAGCTGGCCACATGGGCGCTACTGGTCCTATACATGGCAGTATTTCTGATTCAACCTTTCCATTGCCGTAGGTTACCGGAACACTATGGCTCTGAAATTATTACTGTTCCTGCTTATCCGTATTTATTTCGGGACCTGGTTCTTTTCTAGATTTTATCAATTTAGTTTTACAGTATGATATACTAATAATAATAATAGAATACCAAAGTGACATTAAAATGAACGTATCAAATCCTGAAGAAATATTTCAAAATGAAGTTTGAAAACATCATGAATGCTATTGTTTTCAAGGTGTGGATTGAAAATTCATCTCGTTTAGAAATAAATCATTTAGCATTTAATAACTTTAAACCAAGGGAGGTTTCACTCTTATAAATAATATTTCGAAGCATGAGTGTTATTTTTAGTCACATCTAATACTTTTTTTTTTTTAATTTATTGATAAATATTATAATCTGCTACAACGTTGTTGTGCAATAGGTAATAGTAATAACTGATCACATTCATACTAAAATAAAATAACATAAGAAGAAAAATAAATGAAAAAAATTACATAAAAATAAATAAAATCTCTCTCTAAATATATCGAAAACGAAGGATAAGGAAAATAAACATAAATCAAACTTTGTACATGAAAAAAATAATAATAATAAAAATAAATATAATAAAATAATCACTATTCGCATTTACACTCTTTATATAAAATATTTACGCTATCGACCTGAGGATCACTGAGTCCATTTTTCACACACGTATAAGGGGTAGAGCAGAGCTCTTTGAGATCCCAGCACATCCCTTTCAACACGTCACTGGTAATACATCTAATACTACAAGCGTAAAATAGAAAATTATATTTGATCCCAAAATGTACACCGTAATTCTGATACTGAAGTGATAGAAAACTAGTTAATTGTCATACTGATTAATTGTGAAATAATACACGAGACAACTTAAAATTACTTTGTCTCTAATTCACTTTTGAAATTCTTGTAGGAGCTACTACCACCACCACTCGCACGTACAAGACGGTATTGAAGGTTCCTGCACTTTCTACACATAGTTGGAGTGCATGTAGGAAGATGAAAGCCCTGTCGACCTGGATTCGCTCAGACAATGCGCTTTTCGAGCAGCGGCTGAGGCAGTGACGGAACGAGATTCTAGCAGGTGACAGCCGATTGTGTAACCTTCCAACGAGGACTAAATATTAACAAAGTGTCTTCGCCGCAGGGACAATGGCCCATAAATAAGATGTTTGTGATTCATTTCCTCCAACCAGCTAACAAACGATCTCAGTAGCGAGAGGCAAGAAATGGAAATACCAGACTGCAACGAACGAATCTAGGGCAAACATGATATCCATAATGGTTTGTGGATTTAACATGATTATCGAGTTTACATAGATTTTCTTATTATTATTTATTATTCCCTGATCAATTTGATGAAGTGACCATGTTAAGAATTAATCAAAACTGATTCATGTCCTCACTACCTCTTTGAGTTCAGTAAATTATAAAAGTTTTAAAAATGTTGTATTGTGAGTTTTAATGAAACCAAATTTTTAAATTAATTTGTGAAAACTTAAAAAAACAAAACAAAAATTAATGTGATGTAATGCTCAAAATAATGTTTCGACTCGAGCACTCATATATATATATTTCTTGCTATAAAAATTATTTAGAGAAATGAGGGTTTGAGGATCTAGATCAAATTGCTAAGATGGTGGCAGAATATTTTATCTAAAGAGTTATTCAAATTTAAAATCAACAGCAATACGTTTTAAGTTAAGAAATTGAAATTTCATCGACAAAATGTTTTTTACAGCAGAAAAGAAAGGTTTTTAATAAAGTATCAACATATACAAGATCAAATACAAATGAAGAAAAATAAAAAGATTACATAATTTAGTTAAGAAAATTAAATTTAATATATTAAAGAAATCTGGTCAATGTTTTTAAGGAATTTCCGATTTTCTAATATTTCATTCAAATTTTTAGTGTGATTTTTTAAATATTTAGACAAAGTGTTTTTTACTTGTATTATTATTAATAAACAAAAATACTGATAATTGAAAAATAAAACAGCACTTACTTAATCTTTCTTGATCAAGAGTATAAGTTTAGCTGTTTCATTATTTTAAAGATTCTTAAAAAACATAGTAAAGGCAAAAAATTAAGGAATTGATTTCATTTTTTGCTGTGATAAAAATTATTACAGTGGCCAACAAAAAAATACCAAGATTAGTAGGAAATATATAAATTTCGCTATATTAATGCATAGTATTGTAAAAACTCATATTTAGATAAAGAATGTAAAGAAGTCAAATGCCGCAACTGCATTGCTCGGTAAAATCATGAAGCTAAGTGTCTACACCAAAAATTGATCTTTGACTCAAAGAAAAGTGCAAAATTTTGATTTAATAAATGACAATCATATCCAGAAGTTTTAATATTCATTCCATAATAGCCTGAAATTTTTTTATTTTTTTTACTCTAATCATTGCACATTTCGTTTTTTAATGTAAGTTCTTTTCCGAATTTCCTTTAAATATTGTACAATTTACAACGAAAATATAACTTTGTTAATTCAAAGATGTCTTTTTTAAAAAACCTGCAATATTTGAAAAATTTATTGGAAAAATGGGTATAAAATAAAGTAATGGCACAGTACGTTTGTTTTTTAAATTTTGTCCTAAGACACATAAAAATGTTAAACACAATAAAATAAAAGAATCGGACTGAGTTTGACGTTAATATTTGGAAAAGAGAGATTTTATTTATTTTTATGTACTTTTTTTTCATTTATTTATTGAGAGATTTTATTTATTTTTATGTACTTTTTCATTTATTTATTTATTAAGAGATTTTATTTATTTGTATGTATTTTTTTCATTTATTTATATTTTATTTTATTTTAGTATGAATGTAATCATTCATCACTATTACCTATTGGCCACAACTGTGTGGTGGATTGTAATATCTATCAATAAATGAAGTTTTAAATGTAAAAAAAAAAGACATATTTGGGGAAAAAAAATTTTTATTGCTTTTATGTTTCTCCTGAGAAATTAGTAATATGTATTTAAGATTGAGCAAAATTGAATGATTAAATGATATATATACGTATCAAGGAAATTTGAAAAACAGGAACTTCTACTAAATGAAAAAAAGGCAATCTAACATATCAGTAGAATAACATGGAATATTTCAAATTTAACTGATATATGAACGGTAAATATGGTTTTTAAAATGCCTTTAAAGCTATTTCTTGAAGGAAAATTGTTTGAAATAGGAAATTACATGTTGCTTTAAATGAATATATATTTAGCTTGAGGCCAATGCCTGAAGACCTATAATCAGCTCAATGAGTTTAGGTTGATTAGGCCTAAGTATCATGAAAAACCATATTTATCTATTTATTGCACGCCTTATCTATATGATATCCTTTTACCGGGAAGTAAAGGTTTTTAACTTGCTGGCAGAAAGTTTCATTATAATGAGTTTTCAAGTTAAAATCGATACAGAGTTTAAAACTAGTCCAATTAGATTTCTATTAACTAAAATGTATTTTTAATACAAGCTTTAATATTTTAACGATGTCATCTTTGTAAATTATGAAAGTTTATCAGAAAAAAAAATGTGATAGTCTTCAGAGTGATCCACAGAAGTAAAATAATGTATTAAAGTTATATTAATAATGATACTTATTTTAAACAAATATAATATATTTATCATTTATTTAATTAAAATTCAAGGGGTTAGTGGATTAAGGGGATATGTTACAAATATTAAATTTTATGAAGAGAAGGTTCAATTTTTTTTTGTTTTTGTTTGGGAGCTTGTTATGTTTTGAAGTGCCCTTCTACATCTAGGTAGCTCACTTATTAATTGGATTTTAAGATTAGAGTACCTCACCCAGGCTACATATGCACCAACCCCTTTCATCCACACTGAAGATTCAAAACATGTTATATAGCCCCTTCTTACTTACTCCTTTAATTATTAAATAATGTTTAATTTAATTATTCGTTTGTGAAATTCTGGTTTATATTATCATTCGTATTATTAGTTTATATAATTGGGTTGTGAAGCTAAATTAAGAAATATATAAATTTAATTGCATGTTTTCACTATGTCATACAAATAGGGCGTCAGTTGTAGTACCACTTCTTGTATTTAATTTTTAAGATATTTTATTTTAATTCAAATATTCAAAATACGTCACCATTTCATTTCTGCAGCTACCTTTTCCACTTTTCATCTTTCTATCTCGGTGTAGCATCAAGATACAATTTTACCTTAAAAATTGTATAAGTTTTAGTCGTTACATAAATTTGAGGTTTTGTTATTATTTGGTTTTATTACGCTTTAGAGTTTTAAAAAGAAGGATTTCATAGTGCGAATTTTTCTAACAATGATTGAAATTTTTGTTCAATATATACAAATATGATTTGTCTGTTTGATTGATTATTAATTAATGATTAGGACGGAGTAATCACCTATGGAGTCATCTTTATTTATATTAAAGAGTACAATAGCAGTTCACGATTTTTGTTTACTGTTATTTTAAATAACTTTTTATACAGGATTGTGATTAAAATTGGTAAGGGAGATTAGTCTTATATACTCATGTTATTTATAATGAAAGAAGAGGCAATTTTTTCGAGCATAATATGGGATATTACATTCTTTACTGGTAATATTACAAGGAAATAATATAAGGATTTTAATAGTAGACTGTAAACATTGTACAAAGGAAATATTCTTGAGAAACACTGAAGCTAAATTCAATATTTAATTTTGGGAGAAAAAACCCAATGGATGCCCTATATCTAAATTTAAAAAACAGTAACATATTTACTATTTTTTTAATGTTATATTGTTTTTATTTTCTTCCTAATTTGATTTGTATGACCACTATAACTTATTGTAGAAGAATGCGAAGTTTTTATTTATTTGATGCTTTAAAACAACCACAAATAAGGATGGAATTGCCATCTTGTTCATAAATAAATTTCTACGTGAATTTAAAAAAAATATATATAAAAAATAAGATTTTTTAAATCGAATTCCTAGGCCATCAGAAGTTTTGATCACTCATCTATTTTATGTGAATTTCCGTTATATTTATTTGAGGGATTTCCTAAAAGTACTATTAACAGTTAACCTGTCATTAAAATGATTTTCGAAACATTATATATAAAGTATATTGTAATAAATATTTATGCAGACAATATTTAAATTGGTACTATATCTTCTACAAACTCTTTGAAGAAAAGCTTGCCTTGTGCTGGAGAATGGTCCGCATCGTTGGTTCCTAATAAAGACCTTCCTTTTCCACATGCTCTATATGTCTTCCGCCACACATGCTTCTTTTTATTCTGAAATATATAGCTTATTTAAGTTATTCAGTGGTACAGGTGCTATACTACACACAAAGAGTTCATTTGTGAGTGTGTTTGAGCACTCTCATATAAATGTAAACACTGACATACATACTCAGACATATATGTATAAATATGCAATGTCTGACGCCCTAAATATGTATACATTTGTGACGTCAGCCATTGCAGTTTGCATTATTATGCGCCTACAATAATAACTAAGGTGACTTGTTCTTAGGTCACTTTTAAATACAAATTTCTAAGGTTTAAGTTATTTTGTAAACATATGTTCCCAATTTATCATTTATAAACATACGAGACTATTCAAAACAGTGAAAAGACGAGTCCCCGTGAAAAGGACGGATCTTCACCGTCTGCGTAGAATCAACAGCAATGCATCCAGTATATCGACTTATCCTCAAACCATTTTTAAATCTATTGATGTATATTACAAAACTTTAATACAATAATGTATTATGTGGGCTTAAATCTTGACTGCCATGGAACCTCTCCTACACTTTCCCCCGTTCCTTGCTAGAAAATTGCAAAAATAAAGGCTTATATAGATTAACTTTACGTTTTTCTATCTTCATTGTTCTTCTTCAGCAAGCTACACCAGTTCATTTTGATTCAAGCACAAATGTTTTTAATTAGAACGATTAACTTCGGTTTTTGTTATAAACCAAGCTTCTGCTACAAATAATAGTATTTAATGGTTTAAATAAAATTGGTTCTATCCAACTATAGTCTCAAAACACTCTTTATTCCTTTCAAAGAAAATAATACATTCAAAAGAAAAATATTTGAGTCTATTTATATATCAGAACACATTAATTACACAGCGAATTTTAAAACCGACTCAAGAAATCCAAAAGATCATGGGAAAATCCACGAAAAACGTATTTTGTAACGCCTATACCCCATCCTAGATTCCAATCATATAATCCCA